>NW_022990741.1:622500-800495 GCF_902827175.1 Gymnodraco acuticeps | reverse complement strand
GACGCTCCGCTTCTGAAATGCTTCTGAAACGCGCCCGGTAGGGTATGACGCCGGAGGAGGCCGGACCAAAACCCGGTGGAATCTAGGGGTCAGCATGTGGGACCGGACAGCTTTGATCCCCAACGACAGTGGTGATTCTAGAGTCTGTGGGCCCCTCGAGCCAGCTTTCATCACCATCAGTGGCTCCCCAACACACTCTCCCCCCCCCCCCCCCCCAGAGCGGAGCAAGGCAACGGAACTTAACGTGCGCTATATGGGGCCGCCTTGAGGGGGTTTCCCGACATGTCGTTGCAGTAAATTAAATGGTGTTTCATGTTGTCGTTGCTGTGGACCTTCTTAATACCTTGGAAAATGGCGTTTAATACTTTTTAATACTTTTGAATAGCCTTAATTTTCGCTAAATTGATATATCAACTTTTAATACTTTTTAAGACCCCGCGGACACCCTGGTTCATCTCATACAATTTCAACACAGCGCTCACCAACCAGACTGCCTTTTGAAAAGGGAGAATTAAATATTAAACAGCCAGCTTGACAAAAAACGATTGAAGTTTGTGTACTGCGTCTCTTAAGTTGTCAAGAAATCAATAATTACTCATGCAAGCATTTGATTCGTTTTCAGAACCATCAGTCGTGTGATTAATCTTTTCACGGAGCCTGATTCCAATGCATGAAGGATGGAGCAGACAGGGAACACTTTGCTTTTGAGAAGCAACATCAGTTTTCCTCATCAGACATTCCTGGAGCTGCAGTCGTGTCACAGATGTGTTGAGCAGAGACGGAACCAAAGGTGCCAAAGGTGAATATGAGGGCGGTAGATACTGAGTTTGTGTCCTAAGAAAATGTGATTAAAGTGTGAACATTTGACTATTAGGTGTGTTTTTGCAACCTTTAGTGACTTTAAAACCTCTTTTCTGAATAATCTTCTTCTCCTTGCTTCAGTTTCATCAACAGATGTGAAAAATGTGATTCAGGGCATGAGAGACAAACACATCTGTTGACGTGGATAACAGTAACTGTATCCCTCTTCCTCTTGCAGCGTGATCTGGTCCTGGTCTTCCTCACTGTGAAAGACATGACCTGCAAATTCCTTGGCTGCGCCTGGATGAAAATAATACGAGTTTGCTGTTTTAGCATTGAACTTCTTATTACAACTTTAAATCAATTACCTCTTTTTTATTCTATACACTCATTTTACTGCGCCTATGTTTCCAAAATTGAAGTCCTTTTACTAGTTGGTTGAAGATGCAGGTGTGTTATGCTAGTAGTCGCTAATAAAACCTCAAACGTCTAGCTTGCAGCATAGACAAGGAACAAGTCAGATAGCAACATCACAACTAATGTTTGTCAACTACTTTTTTTTAACGACTTTAGACAACAGAACAACAAGACTGCACTGATGTCATTAAATGCTAACATGCGATATTGTTGACAAAAATCACATTACAGAATTCTTTCTACTTCCATTATCTTCCACCTTCTCTTGCCAGAGGTGTTTTGAACAACATTATGTCCTGTCCATGACGTTACGTCTGTACCCTTTTAAAAAAAAAACCTAACCCTAACCATGTATTTGTTTAACTAGTCGTTTCACAAAGTGAAATACCTCATATTAAGTGATATGAGGTTGGTTTGAAATATATTGATACAAAACACTGATGCAGAAACATTATGTTCCAAAACAAATTCTGCCCATTGGGTTCAAATGTATGACTACAAGTTGACTGAAAGGTTTTGAGTTGTAATTCACTACATCTTACGGACAAAATGAAAACCATTTGTTCTTAAACAGTATGATTAAGAATAAATGTAAAATAGCTTCCAAAATGAACGCTGCTACAGAAGTTTGGTGAGTTCACTTCATCCTAACTCATCCTGACTCAAGATGAAAAACAAATGTCTCTGATTGCTCACAGTTCTTAATGCTTTCCAATATTTTTCCCTCTTAGTCTTCTGATGACACGTGTACAAGTTAGTTATATTCAAGCATAACCTGACCCTTTTGATTTTGTTCCCATATTGTGTAAAGAAAGTACAAACGATCAGGTTTATTGAGTAATGTGCCTTTGTTTAGTTAAAAAGCCTCTCAAGGGGTCAGTATGAAAGTGATAGAACTTTAATAAAATGTTATGACAAGGAGTAAAACAATGTCACTTATAATAGTTCATCCATACAGTGGTTATGTTTCATGGCCAGGTCAGAAGCTTTTGTTTTACTAATTTTATGTCATAACTTATAACTCAAAGCTTGTGATTTGCCATCTGTCATGTTTAAAACAAACAAGGTATCTACCACGACTGTTTAAATGGGTAAACGTTTTTCGGGCTACGTTGGGATGGCGGAGAAATGCTCTCTGCAGACCCATTCTCACAGCGTTATAAACCTTTTTCTTTCTCAATATCAAGCCATACTTATTGTTTTTACTTCAGCTGTGAGTGTTTGTGTGCTCAGGATGAGTTTCGCTTGTTTTCGCTGTATCGCCGACCCGGAATCCTGGCCGCTCCTCGCAGCAGATTGCAGCAACGAGCCTCTCAACATCCCGACCAATCAGAGCACACTGGGCTCACAGGGAGAGGGGGGGGCAGGAGCTCCAACAAGCCGTTTAGGACAGAGAGTGAATACACATACTATACAGAGATGCTGTATGAGAAACCAATGTGAGTTTGGAACATTGAACAATGTAAATCTATTCTAGTAGAGCTCAACAATGGAACTATGATGAGTAGAAATGGCCATGACACGGGACCTTTAAAAGAAAATGTGTTTCCAATACCGAATAGTGTATTAGACACAACAACGTCCAACATGATAATGGTTACAGGGTGCATTTCTTGCAAAATGTTTTTTTACTTTGTCTCGGCATCCTCTTTTTTTTAAATGCTGCTGAGTGGATTCAATCTTTCATGTGGGGCAAGACACAATGTCCCATTCACTGTAGCAGTCTCTTTGAGGCACAGCTTTTTAATATCACCCCCCCCCCCCCAAACTATAAAACTTGAGTCGGAGACGATTCCCAATGGGCAGTTCTTTCAGCAGGAGTGTGTGTGTGTTGGCCTGACTGTCGGGGCGTTGGGTTTGCATTTGCTGCCAAGGGCTTCAGGAGAACTGTAAACAACTGTGGATCTGAGGGGGAGGAAGAAGAGTTGAATGTTGGCTAAACCAAAACAGTGTTTCTGATCCCCTCATTGTCATCTGAAGAGATGACAATGAGGGGATCAGAAACACTGACTTTAAAGAAACAACTGTACTAAAAAAACCTTAACCAATTAGAAACCATATCCTGTATGTATGCTCAGTGTTAGCAGACTCATTATTAACAGTGTGCAGTCAGCAGTCGTTTTAAAAGGTAAACCTGACAATGTACCAATATGTAAACTATTGTTTTATAAAGCAAAGTAATGTCCTTGACATATATATTTTCCTGTACAAATATTTGGTCGAGAAAGTTACTTGAAATCCCTATCACTAACCTAGTGAACACATATGTTATCCTCTAGAATGGTGCAGTGATGATGTCTTTTTTACTCCGACCCGAAGGTTAGCATTGCAGGGCTCCCTCGAAGATCTGAGTACTTCTCCCACCTCTGGCTAAAGGTGGACTTACTTGTGTTTTTCTTTCAAATCACATGTGTAAAGCTTTACTTTATCTGTTTGACTGCAGAATTATCAAATAAAAGCTTTCTTTGAAAAGAAACATAGTGTGTAACTGTATAATACTTAGGGGCAAATAAGGGGAAGAGCCTACATATCATGTAACTAAATTATAATTTCATGAAAGGGGAGTTAACAAGGTTAATAAGTGCAGCATATTCAAAATTTATTTTTAATTGTACCTCCACGTAATACTAGAGACCATGACTAATATAATTCCAATATACCGAGTACACAGTATACCAGAAACACAAGCACTAGGTCAAAAAGCTGAAACACTTACAATGTATCCACTTTGACATTTTTGTTCAGTGACTATCTGTGGAACTGCCAGACAGCCTCATTGACTTAGTACGTTTAGAGAGTGTGGGAGAGCTGCTTTATTAAAAGCTGTCTGGTGATGTCAGGCACAAGGCAGAAGCAACAGTTAGTCTCCGACCCCATCAGAGACTAGATAAAAAGTACAACAAGTCTTTAATTAATTTTCTCCCAATAATAAACAAGCTGAGGGACAAGTGGGACGATTTGATCTCTCCTTTGTAAGCCTCCAGCAGGCGGTGTTGTTAGAGATAGTGTGCTCTGAGTATTCCAAAGACCCAGCTGCGGAAGCTATACTGCAGTGTGGTGCTCATTGTCATGCTGTTCTTCTAAAAACTGCACCGCCATCTGAGCTTCCAGTTGTTTCTGGTGTTCGGGAAAGATAATCTTTAGGAGGTTTTGAGGCCACACTTCAAATTATTGCTGTGCTATTGACTCTTTTCCTAATCTGCTCCTGGGGCCAAGGCTATAAGAGGTACATTCATGAGCCCTTGGCTCCAGGAGTTCTTTGGCTTTCATCATCTGCTGTTAGAGTGGGGCTTTTCTTTGATTGTTAGAAGTCAGTGTGCCCTTGCATCGACAACAGGGGAATTAACAACATCACGTTCAAGAACGATTGTCGAACCTCAGATTGAGGAGGAACAATGCGGATTCCGTCCTGGTCGTGGAACGACGGATCAGCTTTTTACTCTCGCAAGGATCCTGGAGGGGGCCTGGGAGTACGCTTATCCGGTCTACATGTGTTTTGTAGACTTGGAGAAGGCGTATGACCGAGTTCCCAGGGAGTTACTGTGGGAGGTGCTGCAGGAGTATGGGGTGAGGGGGTCTCTACTCAGGGCCATCCAATTTCTGTACTCCCAAAGCGAGAGCTGTGTCCGGGTCCTCGGCAGTAAGTCGGACCCATTTCCGGTGAGGGTTGGCCTACGCCAGGGCTGCGCTTTGTCACCAATCCCGTTTGTAATATACATGGATCGGATTTCGAGGCGTAGTCGTGGGGGAGGGGGTCTGCAGTTTGGTGGACTAAGGATTGCACCACTACTTTTTGCAGATGATGTGGTTCTTATGGCTTCATCGGTCTGCGACCTTCAGCACTCACTGGATCGGTTCGCAACCGAGTGTGAAACGGCTGGGATGAGGATCAGCACCTCCAAATCTGAGGCCATGGTTCTCAGCAGGAAACTGATGGACTGTCCACTCCAAGTAGGGAATGAGTCCTTACCCCAAGTGAAGGAGTTCAAGTATCTCGGGGTCTTGTTCTCGAGTGAGGGAACAATGGAGCGTGAGATGGGCCGGAGAATCGGAGCAGCGGGAGCGGTACTGCAGTCGCTTTACCGCACCGTTGTGACGAAAAGGGAACTGAGCCAGAAGGCAAAGCTCTCTGTCTACCGGGCCATTTTCGTTCCTACCCTCACATATGGTCATGAAGGATGGGTCAACGAGATCGCGGATACAAGCGGCCGAGATGGGGTTTCTCTGCAGGGTGGCTGGTGTCTCCCTTATGCTGCGTTCAGACCAGACGCGATGTGATGTTTGGGTGCGGCGCGATTACATGTAAAGTCAATGCAGAGACGCGGACAGACGCAAATTCGCTCCGACGGCGAGCATGAAACGGTGGACGCGGCGCGAATCACGCGATTGCACTGTGCCGCGTCAAACGCGAGAGTTCAATTTTTTCAAGTCGAGCGTCAAATTCACGTGACACGTTCTTGCGGAAGCCAATCAACGGTGAGGATCTCAGCCTGCCGTTACTGATGTTCAACCAGAAAACATCAGCCATTAGCTGTTAGCAGTTAGCACACAGAGCTCACAGCTCCTCATATCTGTTCAGAAACTGTACAGAAGTTAAACAAGTACAAACGAATACAGTCGCTGGTTTATTTATGTCTGTAGGCCGTTGTTGTGAGTGTGGAGTGAGCATATACAACGTTAGCTTAGCCTGGTCGACCCAATCTCCATTCAGAAAACAAGCCTTTTAAAAGGTTTTTCGCCTGCCGTCTGTCTGCAGACTTGTCAAGCATTAATTCATGGTTTTTACTAACCGTTATCAGTATGTTGTTACTTCGGCATCATTTAGAAACGTGTATTACAATTTAATCACGGTAAAATATGTTCATTTTGGTGTAGTTAGCTCCCGAGCCAGCGCGTCTTGTTTGAATGATGCGAGTAAACACAGCTGGCAGCCGCGTTGAAACTCGAACGATTAGAGCGAAGCGAATATTCGCATCGCGTCCGGTGTGAACGTAGCATTAGGGATAAGGTGAGAAGTTCAGTCATTCGGGAGGGACTCGGAGTTGAACCGCTCCTCCTTGGCGTCGAAAGGAGCAAGTTCAGGTGGTTCGGGCACCTAGTAAGGATGCCACCTGGGCGCCTCCCTAGGGAGGTGTTCCAGGCACGTCCAGCTGGGAAGAGACCAAGGGGTAGACCTAGGACCAGGTGGAGGGATTATATCTCTTCGCCGGCCTGGGAGCGCCTTGGGATCCCCCAGTCAGAGCTGGTTGATGTGGCCAGGGAAAAGAAAGTTTGGGGCTCTCTGCTGGAACTGCTACCCCCGCAACCCGACCACGGATAAGCGGGAGAAGATGGATGGATGGACGTTCAAGAACCATGAATGTATAAAGAGAACTGGATACAGTGTTGGAGACAGGACCCCGTTCATTCCCATGAAAGACCCTTATTCAAAAATGTTGCTGACTTCCAGACCAGGGAACTGGAAGTTTTCAAAACAAACTAATTTCCGGGTTTTAGGACTTGTTCCTGCACCACTCTAGGGTCTAAGACTTTCTTTGTCAGTCAAGTCTCGGCATGCCTCCCCAGTGAATACTATCACTTAGCCTTGGCCAGTGAATCTCTGCTGAGTGTTCAGTCTATTTGAAAGGGGCTCAGTGGCGCATGAAGCCAAAAAGTTCTACCTCTCGAGAGCAAAGGTACCATATCTGGGCCCATATATTCCTGAAGCCATGAATGGATTTGCCTCTAGAGCATTTTACAACTTTTAGACACTAATTATTTAAATAAGGGCTATACAAGTGTTTTAAATCCACTGATTTAAAGATGTCTCTTTCCCAATGTATGTCAATGGGAAAAAGTATTTTGGGACTGACACAGAAGTTGTAGTACCGCCCTTTGGCCACAACGAAAATGTGCTTCAACGTCTGGCAAACTTCCTTGGGGCTTGTCAAGAAAATTGGTCCTATTCCTCTACCTCTGTTGATGAACCTTTTTGCAAGTTTGTCCTCAGCAAAGCCCATTTTGTGAGAGTCAGGGTTAGTATCTAGCCATTTAATTTGGTCTCACTAATTCCCCTGCAGTCTTTTAGGGGTTAGCGTCAGGGGCGAATCATTTTATTGACTTGAAAATTGTCGTATTGCTTCCTCTAAGAAACAAAACTCTGTTCCACTGCGTAGGAAAAGCTGGAATGCAGCAAAAACAACTTAACTTCACATGACGGCAGCACTGATCAAGTCTGTTCAAAGTTTATTTTCCATTGACCACAGCCAGTGTTTATTTCCTGTCTATCTTCTTCTGTTGATTTCTCTGACTTCCATCGCTCTGTCTTTTTACCTCTTTCCTTCTCTCCCTTAATACACCCAAGCAACAGTCATTATTTTGCCTATCAGCGGTGTGTTATTGAGTATTAATGACCTCTAAAATTTCCAAATTGACCAATCATTATTGAGTATACAACTAAGCCGTTTCACAAAGTTACTTTTATTTATTATTGTTCTCCAGTTCTGAAACTCCAGAAGCCTATAAAGCATAATAATATGAAAAGAAGGATGGGGGGGGGGGTTGTTGATCAGACTTTGAAAGCTAGAATAGCTTAATGACTTTGCAGAAAGTCATGTTGTGTAAAAAAAAATATTTTCCATTTAGTATAAACCAGGGGTGTCCAAACTTTTTTCACCGAGGGCCGCATACAGAAAATGATAAGAAGGGCTGGGCCACTCACTACAGGTTTATTACCTCATTAGTTCTGTTATAAGTTGGAAAAGTCCATCCAATGTAGGTCAATCATTATTGATACTTGAAAATGCTTTAAGAAAAAAACAGCTCTCCAGAGGGTTTCATTTGTTGTGTTGGCAGCTCTTTCCTTAAAACGGGAGCCTCAGATTGCTGATAATAAGAGGAAATATGGAGGGCATATTTCAAGGTTATTATGGAAATAAGTTATTGGGCTTTTTTTTATCAACTTAGATTTGTTTGAACATGTTTTCAACTTTAATTGACTGAATTTATTTGAAAATTGGGCCTATTAACACCACTGTGTAATATATTTGAACATATATATTTAAGAAGTACAATATAGACAAGCAGAAGTTTATTATACTTAAGTCATCATACTTTTTTAATTTGCTGAGTGAGGGCCAATTAAAAAATGGTCCGCAGGCCGCATTTTGCCCCTGGGCCGAGTTTAGACACCCCTGGTATAAACTGTCATGATCTTAGTTTTTGTGTTGTGTTTTTAATGTATTTTGTCTTCTCTGGTTTTACTCCCTGTCTTTTAGTTGTCCTGCCTGTATGATTGTATGCTTGTGTTTTGTCTGCCCTCCCCAGCTGTGTTTGTCAGTTTGTGACTTACGTGATACTGTTTCTCGGTCACGATCTGTTGTTTCCCTGAACGGCCGAATGTTGTGTCAAGGTCAATGTTGAGGAAGCAAGGCATTGTGGGACAGCATTTTCTCCTTTCCTTTCGTAAAGGAAGGTCCAGTGTTTCCTGAACTAAAGGAGGTTATTAATTATATATAAATGAATATGAATTCAACCCAGGTTTCCTGTCTGTTTCTGAATTTCACACCCCTGGTTTCTGCTACCTGTGTTCTTCTCGTCATCTCAGTGTTTTCTTAGACTTTGATTTGTATTGCCTTCCCGATCCCTCTGTGTTTTTGTATTCGTATCAGTTTTAGTTGAATAAAGCTTGTTTTTGGTTTTTGTCTCCCTCTTTTTACTGGGTTTGGGTCCAACCTGTTGCTTAAGCCGTAACATAAACACTAATCTTTTACTATATGGCTCTTCATTCTGCCTTATAACGTTTCTTCTTTGGACTCTTGATGGTATGATCCGTGCTGTGAAGAATGCAGAGACATTTTAAAGATTGTTATTTGTTACCTGACAGCCCAAGCATCTGCATCTTATTTCCAGCATACAGAGTCAACCCTTTCAGCCCTGCACAATGTTTTTCTGAACCTACGGTTGACTTATGGTAATTTATGCGCTTACGATAGATTGGAATGAATCCAACAAAGGCGCGCTCAACTCTGAGAATTCACAGGCATTCATAAAACTCGATGGCTGATGGGAAGTAGATTTATGGTGCTCTGTGAAGAAGATAGTAGGTCAGGCTTAAATGACAGCCGCCTGGGGTAGAGCGAGTATGGAGCCAAGTCTCTTCTGGAGGTAATTGAATCCTGAACATTGTGCTTCTCTGTGCCTGATAGGTGATAATGGTGTCAACACTTTCTCTTAATCATGGTGTTGGCATAAAGGTGACTTTAACACACTGCAGTTATATGTGCATTTTTCTTGTATGGAATATAATTTCCACCAGAAATCACACCATGCCAATCATCTTCACTGTTGCAGCGGACTGATTCCCAGCATGCATTGAGTGTTAGAAGGGTACAGCTTGGTCAGGTCAGCTGTATTTGAAAGGGTTGATAAATTCACAAGTACAATCACACTGTGTGACTATGTGTCTGTCACAGGGGACAAGTATTATAACAAAAGAAAGACAGAGAGCCCCTTGTGGAGTAAGAACCTTTTATTTCATGGCAACAGTTACACCACTTTCTGTAGCACGGCTTCTGTCTGTGCACCTATAAAATCGAGCTTTTCAATAATGAGCAGTCTTAATAACAAGCACAAACATACCAATAGATGCCCGCCTTTAACGGACCCATTAATGAACACTGGGTATGCTTTTCTTATCATTTATATCAGCTATAATAACATTGTAACTGTCAATGTCATCAGAGGTGGAGAAGTACCAGAGTGTAGGAATACTCTGTTACAGTAAAAGTCCTGCATTCAAAATGTTCCTCAAGTAAAAGTAGAAAAGTATTCTCATCAAAATATAGTGAAAGTAGCGACAGTAAAAGTAGTCGTTGTGCAGATTGGTCCATTTCAGAATAATATATATGATATGTTTTATAATGATTGATCATGAAAGTGTTCTCAAAGCTGGTAAAGGTGCAGCTAGTCTGAATGACTTTGTATACTGCAGGGTAGCTGGTGGATTTACTCCAGGTGGAACTAAAGTCTGATTTAAGAGTGGCGGAGTGAAAGTACGATTTACCTCTGAATTGTAGTAGGGTAGAAGTACAAAGTAGCATAACATGTAAATACAAAACTGCTAGGTATGACCCTGAATCACAAAATTATCTTAATCCAAACAAATTGATAATATTGTCAAATTGCCAATTTTGCCACTAGATATCACCAGACAGGATTTAAATGCATTGGTTCAAACACAACATGCAATAGAAGGAGCTAATACTGGTGCTAATGGGGATCCTAATAAAAAAATAAGAATAATTTCATAATTCTTAGAAATAACTCCAGGTTAAAGCAAAAGTCACCAGAACATTACAAGGGGTATAAATCCCACTAATAACAGTGCTGATACTTCAGGTATCGATCAGCGTACTTGACACGCGGTCAGGTGTCGAGGTCACACACATTGAAGGACCTCTGACTGTGTGGAGGTCCTTGTAGAATAAAACTTCTAGGTGTTGCTTGTTATTCTCTTCAGCTGAGTCCGAAGATGTGAAAGGGGAATTGCTGTTGAGCGCATCCTGCTGCTCTTACACTGCCGAGGATCAACCATTTATTGGTTTTTCAGCAACTTTGTTCACATATAACTTGATGAAATGCATCAACATGTAAACTGCCACAGGTTGTTTTGCTACAATCTAACGGCCATGGGGGTTATTGATGGCAAAAAGGTGTGTCACTTTAAATGTAGCTGCCGAAAAGAAATGAGGGAATTTGGGAAGGGCTTAATTCCTTTCCTTTTGTCAAGGATGGTCCAGTGTTAAAGGAGATGATTCAAGAAGTATGGACTGCAGCATTAGGGAGAGTTCTAACAGCTCTATGGCAGCCACTAACCCTAACCCTACATCTTCCTGGTCATCTATCTCAGTCAGGAACCATTCTAAGCAAAAAGAAAACTCTCGACCTGAACCATGGGCATGCTAGAGTATTTGCAACCGGCACAACAGCTGCCTTTATATATTTATATATCATTTTATTTTGTATTCCTGTTTTATTTAGTCGTTGGTATTAAGTGTTTTTTTTAATCACAACGCACGTGTAACTCTGGTTATTACCTGGGAAGGAGGGGATGGTATTTTTAATTGTTTTAATGTGCATGCATATATTGCACACATCCATGTAAATATATTTAACAATCCTGACTCAAATATGTTCTTTTGATTCATTTCTTGTTTTAACAGTTACTTGGATAATTGTAATTGTGTCTTTAATGTTATTATCCTTGTGTGAATCTGTACCGTCCTGCTTTCAGATCTCACCCTGTTGCTGCTTTAGATTCATAAAGGATTACTAAAGGTCCATCTTATCTTATAGTGTTTATAATAAACAATCCACCCCTCGGATGTATGATCATATGGGATTCAGAAACATTTGATGCTTCTGGTTTCGACTGCACTCTTTGTTCTCTGAACAGAACATTGAGAGAGAACATAGGAGAGATTTAAGAGAACGTCGCGGCATGAAGCCCATTGATTGGTGATATTAAGGGCATCAGAAGACACGTGCAGGGGCTGTTTTGAAAAGCAGAAATGACCTATGTGGGGGTTTAGAGAAGATGGAGACAAAATAAATGAAGAAAGGAGGATGTGTTGTCAGCAGATGGATAAAGGATCCAACTGCAAGGCTTGTCAGTGCATCTCTTCTCAAAGACCACTAATTAAAAAAACATGCAGAATGACTGAGTCTCTACAAAGTTTGAAGCTGTGTTTGTGTGCAGATAGAGACACATGATATCTATCTGGTCTTCTGTGTGTGTGTCCAGTGGAAATAAAGAAGAAGCCAGTGCTGTTTGAACAAGAGCCAAAACATTATCTGTACAATATGTGTACATGTATTCTCCCATGAGGCCTGAGCATAAAAAAGAGTCTCATTCCAAAGTTATATACACACAAATTGTACTGCCACTGTTTTGTTCTTTGTTTTTCGTTAGCAAAGCCATCCAATAGGACTGGGAATAGAATAAAGATTTCCACAAATACCAACGTTTTTTTGTCTTTCAATTTCCACATGGTGTCCTCTTTAACCCTTTACCTGATTTAGTCTGCTGCTGTCTGAACACAGTGCAGATGCAAGCCAAGATCTAAGGAATATTCATTGTGGATCCATACACCGCTTAAAATAGTCCCCTTACATGCATTACATGTACAGCTCTTTGTGTCTGGTTGGTTTAAAACGACAATGACCTGCTGTTTCAGCAAAATACTGAGCATTTCAAAAAACAAAAACGATATGTGTTTTTTTTTAGATGGGATATTAAGATAAACTAGAAAATGCATTTCCTGCAGAAAATACATCCGAATGCTTTAAACTGTGAACATTTATGGCTGAATTTAGCTGAAAATGCAGAAAAAGCTTAATATTTCAAAGAAAAGGTTTAAAAAAAGGTATAAACAACAACATGTATAGCCTTGATGTCCTGAAATAGCTGAATAATGTAATAGTTGAATGGTTTCTGCAGCTGAAAATAGGCTGAAGGAGTTAAATATCAGATGTAAGTAGTAGTGAATGAATTTGTATTAAGATGAGAAAATAAAGTAAAAAGGCTTGGGAAAGCAGCAGAATATTTTGACTGCAAACTTTTCGACTAAAACCATACGTCACCAATAATGTATAAAATATGTGGAACCTGTTGAAGTCAGTATGAAGTCTCTATCAGACAGAAAAGAATAGGCTGAGACAGTCTGTTAAAGTCCAGTCTGTCAGTGTTTGTTTCTGTTCCTGAGTACCTACTCATAACACCCAACTGCAGCACTGAGTCCCATAAGAATGCATTGAGTTGTATATCTGACCATTTTGCCACCCGTTCAAACACTATGGCAAGAGAGAGAGAGAGAGAGTGTGTGTGTGTGTGTGTGTGTGTGTGTGTGTGTGTGTGTGTGTGTGTGTGTGTGTGTGTGTGTGTGTGTGTGAGAGAGAGAGAAAGTGTGCCTGTGTGTGAGAGAGAGTGTGAGTGTGTGTGTGTTAGAGAGAGAGAGAGAGAGAGTGTGTGTGTGTGTGTGTGTTGTGTGTGTCTGTGTGTGAGAGAGAGAGTGTGCCTGTGTGTGAGAGAGAGTGTGTGTGTGTGTGAGAGAGAGAGAGAGAGAGAGAGAGAGAGAGTGTGTGTGTGTGTGTGTGTGTGTTTTTGTGTGTCTGTGTGAGAGAGAGTGTGTGTGGCTGTGTGTGTGAGAGAGAGAGTGTGTGTGTGTGTGTGTGTGTGTGTGTGTGTGTGTGTGTGTGTGTGTTAATTGTTACAGCTCAAATGCATTGCAATGACTTCCATGTTAAAAAAAGACTTTAAAAAGCTGAATATTTTAAAAAGTATAACACATTTTGAAAAAGTTGAAAGTTTCCCATCATGTGCTGAAAAGGCTGAATAGTTTGATATTTGAATGGTTCCTGCAGCTGAAATTAGGCTGAAGGAGTTAAATAAAGATATTAAATGTAAGTAGTAGTGATTGAATGTTTACAAACACCTGTGTGTGTAAACCCAGAGATCAAAGGGTTCCATGGTGTCTGCTCTGATTGGATGATGTGACTCACGTGTGTGTGGCTCCAATCTGCCCAGCAACACCATGACAAACCAACTGCAGCACTGAGTCCCATAAGAATGCATTGGGGATTATATCTGACAATTTTGCCACCTGTTCAAAAACTATGGCTCTTATCAAAAAATGACCAGACCGTGAGCATCAGGGAACCCCAATGAACTGAAATATGTTTTTTTTGGGGTTTTGTATGTAAAATGTGGAGATGGGAGCAGTTTGTCTAAAGTGTACTTCTCTCTGCTCTGAAGAAAGATCCAGAACAAAGCTAGCTGGACTTTTTCTCTCTTCATGCCCTCAAGAGGCATTTTGTTTAATTTTTTTTTCTTCATTTTTTTATATTTTCCAACCTAGGAGAGGTTTTCCTACGTTTTTCATGAAATAATATGTCTGAGGAGTGTAGGGTTTGGGAATTATGGCAAGTTTAAAATATTTTTTGGGGAGAATTTCAAGCACTGCTGCACTCTGTTTTGAGATCAAAGCACTCTAGAGTTAACGAGCTGCTCCATCCACTGTAATGTTAAAATCTTAAAAAGGCCTCTCTACCAAGCTCCAAACTAAATTCAATATCTCAAAAAGTTTAAAAGATATCAAAAATCTTTTATACAAGTTTTATAGCTGAAGGTATTGTGATCATTTGAAAGTTGGAATGAAGTGTCTGGCTGAAATTATGTGGAAGGAGAAGCATTTGGCGCAAAGTGTAGGAAAACAGGATTTGAAGGCATCTCCCATTGACTTCAATGTTAAAAAAAAGAGTTTAAAAAGCTGAATATTTCAAAAAGTATAAAATATTTTGAAAAAGTTGAAGGTTTCCCATCGATTCCTGAACAGGCTGAATAGTTTAATATTTGAATGGTTTCTGTAGGTGAAAATAAGCTGAAGTTATGGAGGGCCAATGTATTGGCTGAAATAAGGGGAATAAAGATTTGAAGCACTATAGTGGAATGCTGTAAACAGCATTCGCACTAATGAGATCTTGACACTAGCTTGGGAAACCTATTTTGAACTATTTACCAGGATCAGGAAATGTTGTGTGAAAAATAAGCCAGAAATGCTTAAAAGTGTTCGGTTAGTTGGTGATTTTTAAATAATGTTATGTTTCTAAAAAAAAGTAATATCTATTTATTGAAACAAAATCATCCATCTTTTGCAGCTGCTTAAAAACCTTGTGAGATGTACACAAATCACTGAGAAACAACTCAAAATAAGATGTTTTCAAGAGTCTTTGCCTTAATAATATACTTCATATGCAGTGTCTCAAAACCAGAGCCTGTATCTCACTGCATTGCTACTTCTTATGTTACTATGTCTTATATCCAGTGCAAAGATATTCTGACTAGATGCCAGACAAATATACTTGGCAAGATTTCGAGTTACAGTGAGTCCAAGTGTGTAACGTAGCTCTGAATCTACATTCCACCAGAGGAGAGTTATTACCCCCCCTCCCCTTCCTCTGTCAGAGCCTAGACAGCGAATACCAACACTAATGATCCACGCCACGTGAAAGTGAGTATGAACTGAGAAGAGCAATATGGCTGCTTATATGAAACATGGACAATGGAAAAAATTCATGACCACCAGGGAAACACCATCTGCCGGTGGAAACCATGTGACAGGATGAAAGGCTCCAGAGCAACTCGTAGACCTTGAGGGGAAATTGCTTTGCCAATATAGCTGATTATGATTTTCCACAGGAAATGGGGTTTGGAGATTGAAATGGCTAATTTGCAGGCTTTATGCACCGTTTTCAAGTGAGTCTGTTCGTAAAAGCTGTGAATACGCTTGACTTGAGACGATTATACAATTCAATCAGAGAAGGCACCCATAGAGAGAAGTGCTGAGCAGTTCCAGTGACTTTGTGATATTTGTTTTGCTTGATGGCTACAGCTTTAATACTGACAGAAAATAAATGATTTATGTTTTGAATGACATCATTGGTCAGGTTTAACAGTTGATCCAGTCCAGACTCCCCTAAAGTCAAGTTGATGAGTAATTTCATTTGCATTAAATCTGCATCTGAAGTAGTTTTAGCTCTTCTAGCAGCGTTGGTGAATGGCAAAGGGATTTTCATCCATGGGCGTCATGACGTTGACATTTGAAGTAATAGCAACAAATCCCAAAAGCATTTGAATAGGTTGATGAGGTGTTTGTTTTTATGGCGATCCTCCAATTTCTCATTCCACACCATTATCAAATCAAAATGTTATTTTGTTCAAAGTTAATGACCAAATACCTGCAGAAATACAGTAATTCCATCGCTCTCAGCCGCATGACATCAGCAAATATGAGCGTTGTTACTGCGAGCATGTTAGCATGTCGATGTTAGCATGTCAAGTAAAGTCTCACAGAGCATGACTATAGACTTGTTTTTCTTGTTTTTTCTGAATCCAAAAACAAAGAAAACAATGTCACATGTCGACATTGTGGATGCCACCTCTAACATTAATAAATCAGAATTCCCTTAGAGAGAAGGAAAGCTTGGAATGCCAGTAACATTCCCAGTCACCTTAAAACATCTCAAAAGTAGTACTCCTGGAAACAGTTTCGTGTTGAACAGAATCCTAATCAGGCTTCAGATATGACTGGGTGGGTGGCAGCTGAAGTTAGAAATGTGTTTGAGCTGAAGTTGAAATCATGTGGGCTGTTCTCACACTGTGGAGACACGGAGAGGCTGAGAGCTCTCGTTGTTCCCTGGAGACAGCGGAGAAAAACAACGGGTTCTTTTTTACCTGTGGTTAGTTTGATTGATGGTCAAAATACCTTTTAAAAGTTAGAAGGACCTAAACATGTGGTTGAGCCTCAGTAGGTGACAAAGAGGCTGCAGATATAGTCTGGTGCTATTTGGAAGTTGCTTTACATCGTGTTGTTACCAGCGGAGTGAAGTACATTTACCCAAGAACTGTACTTGAGTACCATTTTACGGTACTTGATACTTCTAAACCACTACATTTTGTTAGTGAATATTGTACTTTTTTACTCCACTACGTTTGTTGGACAACATTAGTTACTAGTTACTTTACATATTTAGATCATTAGCTAATACAAAACAAAAAATCTACTAGATAATTATAGGTTCAATATCCAGCAGCCGTTTAGAAAGTACTTGAAATGTGCTTCCATTTTACCAGCTGTGATAAATACATTTATGCATCGACAATAGTCATAAAAATACATTGATCTGAAATGGGCTTTTACACATGAGACGTACTTTTGGACCTTCTACTTTTGGTACTATAAGTAGTATATTTTGATTACTTTCACTTCAGTAACATTTTGAATGCAGGACTTTTACTTGTATTCCTATTCCTAACTGTAGAAGTTCTATTTTTACTTTATCAGATTTTTTATTTTATAACTGGTAATCCTGGACCGAAGGACTCAATCTGGAACCATGGAGAGGAAAAGTATGTCCAGCTTGAAATAAATCTGCAGTCTCTCACACAGACAGTTTGTTCAAGTGGAGTCTTTTGTAATCTTTGGAATTCTGATTATCTCTGGAGGGAAAAATACAATTCAACATTGTCCATTGTAACTATCTATAATAAAGAAAATAGAGTGAACACCACACAAAGACCTGTTACTGCAACATAGCTTACTGTAACATGGCCTGTAAGTAAACAGTATACAGTAATTATATAAAGTGTATCTTAGAAACTAATCCTATCAGGCGGTCACATTATCAGAACAGGTATTGTGGCAAAATAAGGCAAATGATTCCCCTTTTTTTTTGTGCTAATGAATTACATTTAAAATACAAGTGTAGGGTATATGTATTATTGGCTTGACTAGTTACACCTTTATTATCATGTGTGTTTTATTAGCATGATATTAATATTTAAATTTAAAAATGTCATGCGTCTTGTCAATTCCAGTTCACGAATAGTCAAATATTAAAAGAAAACTGCAAAACAAACGGTAAAATGTACAACAGTAGATCACTAAATAGCCTAAGTATATACTTTAAGCTGCTGTTCATCGATGCAGAAGAATAAGGAATTCACTAAATGTGACTAAACAGCAGGTCCCTCCCTCAGTGAAGCTGCTCGTCTCTGCAGTCTGCTGACATCCCAGCGTGAGCTTCTCTTCAGCAGGGCACTCTGTAGACTCTGAACCACAAAGGGATCATTACTGGCGTTTTAATACAACATGGGGGGTTTGAGATCTCAGTGTCCCTCCTAGTGCTCGGGTCAAATCTGACCAATTTACTTCTTTCATCAATCATGAATATCGTGTTTTACATTTGAGTGCTTCAAGGCCTTATGATATCCTCCACAGTAGGCATTGTAACCTATAAAGTTGCTTTTCACCACTTTTATTGAATTGCTGAGTGGTGTAGTCACCTGTTCCCGGTAATGGTGTTCCCAGTCAAACATGACCTCCATAGGAAATGAATGGGTAACCCTAGTTTATGTACATCCATCAGAGAGTTCACACCACAAATAAACAACCGTGTTCATTTTGAAAGACATTTTCAGTGTCTATTCTTTGCATATTCACTGCAGTTATTCGTGTAAACCTGTGTGAGACATTGTTTACAGATTGAAAGGGTGTTGAATGCAATTTGGGGATGATTAATGGTTTTTCTGTTAATGTAAAAGCAGTTCAAACTGACCAGTAAAGTTCGCCCGGGAACACCAAAGTAAGGGGGAAGAAACGAACATGACAGGGTTAACACTTTCTGGATGAAACTGGATATTTCTGCTACATTTGTTCTAACAGTTACAGGACAGAAATAATAATCCTGGCACACTCATCTGCTTGTCAGGGAGGTGGTGATCATCTCTGTCGGTGTTGAAGGAGCTGACAGGCTGAAGAACATCTACGGCTCATCTTCCAGCCTCCATGACTTGCTGATAAGTGTGTGAGTGCAGAGATTTGCTGAGACATTTCCCCCGCATCGCTTCACCCGTCAAGTGTGATTTTGTGAGTCAAGCCAAGTCAAATCATCGCTCAACATATGATTCTCCACATGCAGATAAACCACTTAGTACTCTGAATACTGGTACTCATGGATAGAGACACACACATGGGATTAGCAGACCAGTAGGCATATGGCTTTTTACTTTGTAGCGGCCAAAATCATAAACAGAAAATTAGAATATGCTTAATTGCCATTTGCGATGATCCAATATCATGCAACAAAAGTACAATGAACAGGTTTCCATATTCCTTTCCTATGGCTTCCTTTAGTCACCCTGGTAAAACATCACATGTTAGAAATGTACACTGCCCTTCTAAAAAAGAAAGTCACTAACTGGATTGAACTGAGCCAATCTGTAAGAGCCTTCCATTGGATAATTACCGCAGTGATTCATATGTTTCAGCTGGAACAGGTTATTAGCTTCCCATTTCTTAAACAACCATGTTGGAAGACATCCTGTGGTCGTGGAAAGGATGTTCATCACATTCAGAAGGGTCAAATGATTGGTCTGCATCAAGCAAAGAACACAACTAAGAAGATTACTGAAACTACTCAAATCAGGTTAAGAACTGTCCGACGCATTATTAAAACTAAATCAATGAATCCAGATTCACCCTGTTCCAGAGTGATGGGCGCATCAGGGTAAGAAGAGAGGCGGATGAAGTGATGTACCCATCATGCCTAGTGCCTACCGTACAGGCCTGTGGGGGCAGTGTTATGACTTGGGGCAGCTGCAGTTGGTCAGGTCTAGGTTCAGCTACGTTCCCAAAGAATGATGTCAGCTGACTTCCTGAATATACTGAATGACCAGGTCTAACATCAATGGAGTGTTTCTTCCCTGATGGCACGGACATATTCCAAGATGACAATGCCAGAATGAATCGGGCTAACATAGTGAATGAGTGGTTCAGAGAGCATCCCTTCCACACATGGATTGGCCCCCACAGAGTCCAAACCTCAGCCCCATCGAGAATCTTTGGGATGTGCTGGAAAAGACTTGGACCAGCGTTGGACTCTCCCATCATCAATACAAGATCTTGGCAGAAAATGAATGCAACTCTGGACCGAAATAAATATTGTGACATTGCAGCAGCTTATCGAAATGATGCCATGGAGACTGTGTGCCGTACTCAATGCTCAAGGTGGTCCAACAAAATATTAGACTGTGCAACTTTTCACGGGTAGTGTATATATTAGAATAAACCCATCTCGTTTTCAAGGGGGTGTCATCAAAAGCAACATCATACAGACATTAAAAAAAAAGAACAGAAAACAAACAAAAACATAATAACATAAAGCAAAGCACAACAAACAAGGACGAACCATGTACAGTGTGTACAATTACATTCATGAAGTAATACATACAATCATTGCAGTTTGACGGACAGTAGTGCAATGGATCAGTTTAATGTATAACAAGTGCAGATGATCTTAAACACAGCCAATGACTGAAGGGATCAGATAGGAGCAGGTGAAGTACTATGGGATTCGTTTTGTATCATAAAGATAAAGCAACACTTTCTCAGAATCAAGCAAAACTAAGAGTTTAAGAGAAAATAAAACTGAGTCAAGCAAAACAAACAAATGAAAAAATGAAACTATAAGTTGCAAACAAATCATTTGTGTAATCATGTAAACTATAAGTCTTTTTTCTTTGTTTTAACATAGGTTTTTGTTTGCAGTTCTTGTTTCTTCTTTCTCAATGATCAGACTTTTGCTCTCGCTGCAGCTCTTCTCGTTTGCGCTCCCTCATTTTTTGTTTGAGATTCTGACACAAACCTCCCAGGTGGGCGGGACTTTCAGGGGTGCGTCCCCATTGGCTACTCAGTATTTGAGTGACAGCCCACTACACCACAGATCATACAGTGCAACTCATGCAGCAAACTCCGGAGTCCACTCGGCCACGTTAGTGTCGGTGTCTCCTGGGGAGTTTCATGAACATATCGGACTTTTACTATTTTTTTTTTCAAAGACATGTTACATTTCAAAAGCATATAATGCTATGTTTAGGACAAACAATTAAAGACTGCTTTATTTAACAAATGCTACAATATAAAAGTGGCAGATTTACTTTATGAAACAGACCAGACCAAGGCTGCATGCCAACACAATTAGGAACATGCTCACATCATGTTGGTCTGAAGAGCTGAAGCATTCATACACAATGGATACCAACTGTGTTGTCTCATTCTATATCCTGTGAGAAAATGATATACATTTAGCATTACAAACTCCACATACTATTCATAGCCTGAGGAAGATATGAATAATCAACAGATTTGAATGGAATCTCTAACATTTTCATGTGGAATAAAGACAAGAGTGATTATACAAATTACATTTATTGAAATTTGAACCAGAAGATGAAGTCTCAAAGAATGTTTTAAATAAAAGGACATACAACACAAAGGTGGATAATAATACAATGTATTAAATGTATATGTAAAGACATTTGGTCAAATGAAATGACACTGAGCCAGTGATAACAGTAAAGCCAGCGTGGAGGAAGCTGGTGCTGGTGTCATGCCCCCCCTCCGTGCTGTCCCCTCAGAGGAAGTGGGACAACGGCAGGGGCGGACTGGCCATCGGGACGTTTGGGACGAATCCCGATGGGCCGGTACTGAAGTGGGCCGGCTGGTAACTGGCAGGGCTCGACATTATAAATGGCCCGCTGGCCCGGAAGCACTATTTAGACAGCCCGGGCCAGCATAACGTACTTTCCACTTGCCCGCTCGGGCTACTAAAAATATTGCTTTAAAAATATTGTCCTGTGGTATTGGTATTTTGACTAGCAATTTAGTTAAATTGTTTCGTTTATCAACGCTACAACATAGCGTTCCGTGAGTTGGTTGTCGTTGTTGTTGGGTGAAAAGCAAACAGCTGTTTGCTGCGGAGCGCAGCGCGAGCAGGCTCCCGTGAGCGGGAGCGCGCTCCTTCACTACAGACTATCGCGCCACCTAACCATTCGCCAAAATCTTTTTAATACCAGCGGTAACCGGCCAAGCGCCGGGCAAAAAACTATCTTCAAATAAAAGAAAGTCACCGGAGGAGTTAAAGGAGAGTGACAGGGAGCATGAGAAGAAGAGGGAGAGAAAGTTTCAGCCAGCTTGATCGATGGAGTTGGCTTCTATAGAGTGGTGCAGTGACGCGTCCTAAAACCCTTTTATAATCTATCGATTAGATTTATGATTCGAAAATTATAAAAGTAGGGTAGACATGTGGAGATTATCCGGCTGAACAAAACGTGCATTTATCAAACAGGTTTGTTTTCCACAGACCTTATTTCCAGCTATTTTCCAAAACCCTTGTCGAGGGAACCAGCAGCTTACTTCCTGGTTTTAGGAGGCACTGGCTGCACCTCTCAATATGATGCCAATATAAACAAGGCCTTCTGTCGGCTCTGTACATCAATGCCGACAAGTAAGTGAAGAGTAGACAATATAAAGGTATTGGCGAAATGTCCCTGCAGTTTAGGATAATGAAGGTTTAGGTTCTAATCAAATCAATTACATAGCCTGACAGGAAGGCAGAAAGCGCATTATACAAATAATAATAATAATAGCAGACATTTTTTAACAATGACCACAATATCAATATTTGAATAAACCAAATATGAACAATTGAGGAAAATGAGGAAGAACTGATGATTCAAATGTTGTAGTACAAGTAGTAATGTAGTTAGTGCATAAATTACTATTGCAACAAGTGTTCATTTTCTTCATTATTAGTCGATTTGTTTTTGAACGAATGCTCCGGGCCAGTGGTTACAATGGTGGGGCCAGTGATAATACAATTCCACCGACCCGGAGGTAGACATTATTTACCCTTAACGTCTACCGCTAGTAAATTGTCTACCCCCCCGTCGACAATTTACTAGCGGTATTTACTTGCGGTACCGAAGTGGGCCGGTCGAGAGTCCCGGGCTGATTTGTAGTCCCAGTCCGCCCCTGGAGAACGGGATAAGACTCTGGACGCCACGCTGTCTCAATGATCCACACTGTTAATATGAGAGGAAAATAAATGTTTTAGGAAATGAAAAATATGAAGTTAACAAATAAAACACAGCTCAGGGGCAGTCATGGACGGTAGGCTTTCCTACAAAGTTAACTCAGCCTCCATTGATTTTCATATCAAATTAGCGTGTTAATAAAATAAGCTATCATGGCTTATACTTGCATATCTAAACAGAATCATGAAAGCCTGTTGGTAGAGTCAGGCACACGAGTCCGTTTGAGTGTGTGCGCCGGTGTCTGAACGCTCACTCACTGCTAGCTATGGAGCTAACTGTTAGGCTACTTAGCTTGCATTGTTATGGATCTAAAGGTAGCACAAGCTAACTTTCATAGCACAGCTTTACTTCTCACATAACACAATAAAGAAACAGACCCTATAGGACAGCACAAACAACACAAATGATCGATACTTACATATCTTTTCACTTGTAGTATTATAATAATTGAAATGCTGGTTCTTCTGCGGGTGTTTTTTCCACGCTCAGCTACCGCACCACAGCTTCCTGCACTGTACAATCGCTGGAAGACTGGGCTGTCACTCAAAAGCTGAGTAGCCAATGGGGACGCACCCCTGAATGTCCCGCCCACCTGGGAGGTTTGTGTCAGAATCTCAAACAAAAAGTGAGGGAGCGCAAATGAGAAGAGCTACAGCGAGAGCAAAAGTCTGATCATTGAGAAAGAAGAAACAAGAACTGCAAACAAAAACCTATGTTAAAACAAAGAAAAAATACTTATAGTTTACATGATTACACAAATGATTTGTTTGCAACTTAGTTGCTTAGTTTTATTTTTGAAATTACATTTATTTAGCTTGACTCAGTTTTCTTTTCTCTTAAACTCATAGTTTTGCTGGATTCTGAGAAAGTGTTGCTTTATCTTTATGATACAAAACTAATCCCATAAAGTATTCCAGTCTGCCAGGGCTTTAAACATGAACGCTCTTTGACCAATCATCTTTTTGCATAGGGGACAGAAATAAATCTGGACAGTGTCTTACTTGATAATTTGACGAGTAAGGTATTAAATACTGCTTTAAATAAGGGGGATAATTGAAGTAAATGCAGCCAATGAATGTGTCTTCTTAAATTTAATATGAAGGCCATTTAAGTGTGCAATGCATTGTGCGGTGATGTTTATGAAAAGAACAACCAAGAACAAATCTGCATAGTCTATTATGAGCTGTGTTAAATGGAGCAAGATCTGATGTATGTGCATTTTGGTAAACAACATCACAGTATTCCATAATTGGAAGTATACGTTGAGAAGCAATTTTCTTACAGACACTGAACGTAAAACAATTATGAGAGCTATGTGAGACACTGATTCCATAATTAACTTTTTGTAATAAATTATATGTAATTTAAATGAAAGTAGCCATTGCCAAGATATTTAAAGCTATAAAGTTGATAGCTTTAAATATCTTGGCAATGGCTACTTTTCATGCAGGCAGTCTTTACAGTTTATTACCAAATGAGGTTTAGATTTGAGCAACTGCCTGGGACCAAAGACCATCAAATAAGATTTCCACTGCAATATTTTCACCTTTACAGATAAATACAAGTATTAGCTCATAGTGTACGGGCGCCATCAAAATGTAACTGTAGATTTGTAACTGTATGTTAAGATGAAACCACCCTCTTTACTTTAATTTACATCAAATGTGATTTAGCTGATACTTTATTCCATGAGTGCATTCTACCATGTGTGTCTTGCAGATGTACAGCATATTATAACATGATCATTCATGTATTCCAGCCGTATTATTTCATATTCAAATTACTTTGTTAAATAATCCAATTTAGAAAAGATACATGCATTTTCCGATGTAACTGCAGGTGTAAACCTGGTGGTGATGTTGACAGATATCAAACTCATGAAGCACAGATTTAACTATCTTTTTTCACTTGTCGAGTAAAAGACAACTGCTAGTTTTGTTTAAATAAATGATACATTTGGTATTAAGTGTACCTTTGTGTGCTAACACTATGACTTCAAGTTAAATGTATTTTTATAAACATAAAAGCTCCATAATCTCAATAATATACACCTTACTCTGCTATCATGCTACAAAATGCCACATATTGCAAAGGAGCAGATTCTGAAAAGCTCACGTCAATGTACAAAGTACATTTTGAATCATATTGTGGCCTTGATCGCAATGATCATATTTGAATACATTTTTTATCTCCATTTGAGGTTTTGTTGTAATTATCAAATACTGTCAAACTGTTAGTCGTCAATACACAAATGCAAATATACACTCTTTGCTTCAAGTTGCTTTTAGAAGAGTTTAGAATCAACTTTATTTCTGTCAAACTTAAAGACTATCTTTGGGTTCCTCACTTCACTTGCTATAGACTTTCCCACATCTCATTGACATTCAGAAGGTGGAGTGTAGCAGGTGAACCATGGCCAGATTAACCTGCTAGCCCCTGGCATCATTGAGCTGCCGGCCCCCACACTCAACATCCATCCGACTCCACTCACTCTCCATGAAGGATGGGAAATAAAGTCAAAATTGGCACAAATTATCTGACATGGTGTGCCCCCACAACGGCCTTCGCCCTGGAGCGGTTGTACACTGTGCCTTGTTGGTTATCCAGCCTTGAGGTGAAAACCAATAATACACGTGTCACAACCATAGACTGTACAAATGGACGTAGGGTCCGTGACGTCACCCATAGGATTCTGCAGAGTTGCCGTGAAGCCCTTAGTAGGCGGAGTCGGCCACTAACGGCTCGACAGTGACGTCAGAGTTCAACTCCCACCTGCTCCAAATAAGGGCAAAGAGGCGGAGCCGAGGCGGGACCTGCTGCCACCGAGCTGGAAGTTCCAGAGCTAGCTGAAGCTACCAAGCTAAGCTAACATCAGGGTTGGGAGGGTTACCTTGTAAATGTAATCAGTTACTGATTACTGAATACATGGAAACTGGAAACTGAAAGTGTTTTTACTGTTTTAATGGCTTATCAAGAGCACAACTGAAACATAACATCAATCAATCAATCAATCAACAACTTTATTAATCCCGCAAGGGGCAATTGGTTATGAGCAGCAGCTTATGTCATGTACACAGGCAGGAACATACAAGAAGAAAAACACACAGATACACCCGGGAGCACAGATGTGAATAATTCTAATTTACACTATAAATAGTTCAAAGCATCACAATAATAAATAAATAAATAAATAATCAAGTTAAAAGCCTTTTCAAGAATTTAAAAGTTTGAGTGCAGAAGGGATGAATGATTTAGAAAAGCGATTAGTCCTTTGATCAGGTAGAGCATATCTACGCCCTGATAGCAACAGACAAAATTCATGTGAAAGAACATGACCTGGAGAGTTCAGAATGCTCTCTGCTTTCCGCAGAATCTGTTGGTTACAGAAGGAATTTAAGTCTCTCTGTTTCACGCCGATGATCTTGGAGCAGGTTTTAACTATGCTGTTCAGGCTGTTCCTGTCTTTCAGTGTAAGGCTATGGAACCAGCAGATAAAAGAAAAACAAATAAGGCTCTCAATGAATGCTTGGTAAAAACGACAAAGAATGAAAGGCCTGACAGAGAAAGAGTTCAGTTTGCGAAGAAGGTGCATTCTCTGTTGACCCCGCTTCACAATACACTCAGTATTCACATCAAATGTGAGGTGGTCATCGAAAATGGTGCCCAAGTATTTGTATGATGTGACAATTTCTACCTTGTCATTGTGTATGATGCACTCCTTAGGAACATTCTTGTGACGTCTAAAATCAATGATCTATTCCTGGGTTTTGGAGACATTTAAATCCAGAAACCTGTCATCACACCAGGAAATAAAATCGGCAAGAGCACCTTCGTGGCCTGATTCTGAGCCGCTAAGGAGGGACAAGAGGGCGGTATCGTCAGAGAATTTAACCAGGTAGCTGTTGTCTTGCATGCTCCTGCATTTATCAGTGTACATTATAAAAAGTAGGGGCGAAAGAACGCATCCTTGAGGCGAGCCCGTGGAAGTGATGACAGAGTCAGAGAGGTGTCCATTGACAGACACCTTCTGCTCTCTATTAGTTAGAAAGTTTAAAATCCATAAAACAAGTTGATCGGGCAGTTTAAAATGACATAATAGGCTCTCTACCAGGAGATGCGGCTGCATTGTGTTAAATGCTGAGGAAAAGTCAGCAAACAAAAGCCTGGCATGGGCTTTTGGCTTTTCAAGGTGTTTGTGGAGGGTGTGCAGTATAAGAAGCTTTGCCTCCTCTACGCCTCTCCCTGCCTGATACGCAAATTGTAGTGGATCAAGTTCACCACCTATTACTGACATGACAAGGCCTTTAACAATTTTTTCAAACATTTTCATTACCAATGACGTTAAAGCCACCGGTCTGAAGTCGTTTAGGACTTTAGGATGAGGCTTCTTAGGGATGGGAATTACAGTTGAGGATTTCCACATATCAGGAATTTGGCTATTCTCAAGTGACAATTGGAATATATGCTGGAAAACACCACAGAGTTCGCTAGCACAATACTGGAGTGTCCGCCCACAAATATGGTCAGGACCTGGGGCCTTCCTAATATTGACTCGTTTTAAGAGATTCCTAACATCATCCTGTTCAATGACTATGTCTGAGATAGGTGAGAGAGACTCTCTAAGGGTTGAGGTGTTTATGGAGAAATCATTTTTCTCGAATCGAGAATAAAAAATGTTAAAAGCATTGGGGAGGTCTGCCTCATTTGTTCCCTCAATGTTAATTGTATTCCTAGCCCTGTCATTGTTGTTACCCTGGGAGATGGAGGACATTGATTTGATTCCCCACCAGGCTTCCCGAAGATCTCCACTGCTGTATTTGAATTCCACCTTATCCCTATAAGCTATTTTAGTTTTTCTTATCTCATTTCTTAATTCTCTGTTAATTTCTTTTTTGTCCTGACTGTTTCCAGTATAAAATATACGTTTCTTTCTATTTATAACACTCTTTAGTTCCTTCGTGACCCACGGCTTATTATTAGGGAAGACGGTAATGTCTTTACAAGGAATGTTAGACTCCACACAAAATGATATGTAGGATGAGACAGTTAACGTCAGTTCATTGAGATCAGAGCATGAGCTATAAAACACATCCCAATCCGTGCAGTCCAAACATGCCTGTAAGGTGGCAATGCTTTCCTCTGTCCAACATTTCACAGTTTTTTTTGTGCACACTTGTTTCCTGCAGATGGGTTTGTAGATCGGAACCAGAAGAACGCTCGTGTGGTATGAAGCTCCAAAAGGGGGCATGGTCAGGGACTTGAACACACCAGGCACCGTGCAGTAACATAAGTCAATAGTGGATTTATTTAAAGTTGTAGGACATGTGACACACTGCTCTTATGTTTTTAAGGTCTTATACACCTGACAGTGATTAAAATCTCCTAAAATAAATTTAGGAGCATCGGGGGAGAGGGAGTCCAGTCTGTTACTATCTTCCTCAATCAGCTGAGTGGCTGCTGAGGCGTTTGCCCACGAGCAAACGCCTCAGCAGCAGCAGTGAATGTAAACAATAGTGAAAAACAGCTGGGGGAACTCTCTAGGCAAGTAGAAGGGGCAAAGCGAAATGGATAACAGTTCAAGATCCGGAGTACATATTTCCTCCCGAACTGTGAAGGAATTACAGTACCTTTTGTTGATATAAAAGCATACTCCACCCCCGCAGGATTTGTTTGTTATGACAGGCGACCGGTCCATCCGAACAGGGTACCCAAAACCGCTGATGTGTAGGTCCTCGTTGCTGTCCGAGGCTTTCAGCCACGTCTCAGTGAATGCCAGCAGACACGCGTCCCTATAATCTCGCTTGAATTTAGCACAAGCCTCCAATTCGTCCAATTTGTTCCGTAGGGATTGAACATTGGAGAGAAGGATAGTTGGGAGCGGGGGGAGCCGGCGTCGGTTGTCTAGCCCGTTTGTCCTCAGTCTGCGTTGAACGCCTCCTCTCCTTCCTCTCTTCCTCCGACGATTTTTGGGCAACATCCCGCCTGGTAAAGCATTTGTACTACCACTTCTTAGGAAGTGGGGAATAGGCGGAATAGGGTTACTTGCTGCCAGTGAACTTATATCCAGCAGCAGCTCGCGGCTGTAGATGAGCCTGTGACTCAGCAAGTCACCGCTGAGTCCCCATGCCATGCGGCTGAAAAGAGTCCAAAGCACCGCAAGGACACATATATAGACACTCCGCATGATTAAAATAATCCACACAAGCTCCTGGATGTAGAAAAGTTCACACAAACTAGAAGAACAACAAAAAAACAAAGCATGACACACACAGCTGCTCCCAGGTCGCACCAGCGTGAGCGCCCCGGAAGTCACTGGGAATGTAACTGATCTGAAACGATGTAACAACATAATACACTTTCTGGGGATGCAGCTTGGGATGTGAGGAGTGAGGGACACGGCTTAGAACGGGCGTGTCGCCTTCTGTCCTGCCAGTGTTGGCAGGACATTAATTAAAATGTCGAACTCAGACTTCATTTTAAGGACATTTTGGCCAGGGGTCTAGAGCTATATTTGTTTAAGCACCGGATTGGCAAAACAGGAGAGTGTGTGCACCATTCTGCCTTGATCTATGAATTCATGTCTGTGACTCTCACAGTATCTGCTGCCCACAGCTGTTTTATAGAAGGAAAACCTCCTTCACTTCATGAAATCTCTGCAGTACCAGGAGGCAGCGGGAGGGTTAACTCAGCCTCTGAGCCGAGCGCGCTGTGCCTTTCACGCACCGCCTTTCACGCACCGCCTTCACTGTGTTTACCTTCAGAATCATTAGAAAGGCAGAGCGACCGCAGGCTGATGTGTTTTAACCACACACACCTCAACACACACACACACACACACACACACACACACACACACGATTTAAACGCAGACTTCTGTTCCTCCATGTTTCGTTGTTATTGTTTCACTGAGCGGACCTGCAAATTTTTTTCAAACGCTCCCTTTTTTGGTCCACCTGCGGCGGTAATAGGTTTTGTGCGCTGTGATGATTCGACTGTTCCTTTAGTAATGAATATTAAATGTTGTGAGGAAATCTTTCCACCAATAATTCCAATAAGTATTCCAAAATGTATTCACTTCAGGTTTACGAAAGTAACTGTAATCAGATTACTCGTTTTTCAAATGTAATGCGAGCTGAATACAGTTACTTGATTTTTGTATTCTGATTACGTAACGCCGTTACATGTATTCCGTTACAACCCAACCCTGGCTAACATGCTCCCCATCTGCACACTGCCGTCGCATTTTACGTTTCTAAGGTAAGCGGACATGAAACTATTCAGCAAACCTATAAATAATAATCTAAGTTATTGAGTTTTTAGCATAATACTTCAGAATCTTCAAATCCCTTAACGTTTGTATGCAATTGTGCTAAATTCAACACTGGAATCAAGCAAATATTAATATGTTTGCATGACATTAGTTATTTGTATTGTATGCTAGTTAGTGCTCTTACCTGTGAGGCCTCCTCATAATAACCAGACTGTACCATTAAAACTAGGTACCAGTTCTAGATCCTTGACTTTAGACAAACAATTCAAAAGACAAAATGTATTTAAAGACCAATCTTTATTTGAATGTGCCTCTTAACCTGATATATTAGTTATACAGTAATAGTATTGACAATCTAAAAAAACTGAGCAACTCAACAGTCAACTTTATATTTCTTATTGTCTAACGCATTTATTATTTTCATTTTCCCCTTCTCATATTCAGTGTGGACGGATTGAGACAGCATGGTCTCCAGAGAGCTGCTGAGACTTCAGGGAGAAACCTCCGTGTGATGGACGGATTGAGACAGCGTGGTGTCCAGAGAGCTGCTGAGACTTCAGGGAGAAACCTCCGTGTGATGGACGGATTGAGACAGCGTGGTGTCCAGAGAGCTACAGAGACTTCAGGGAAAAACCTCCGTGTGATGGACGGATTGAGACAGCGTGGTGTCCAGAGAGCTGCAGAGACTTCAGGGAGAAACCTCCGTGTGATGGACGGATTGAGACAGCGTGGTGTCCAGAGAGCAGCAGAGACTTCAGGGAGAAACCTCCATGTGATGGACGGATTGAGACAGCGTGGTGTCCAGAGAGCTGCTGAGACTTCAGGGAGAAACCTCCGTGTGATGGACGGATTGAGACAGCGTGGTGTCCAGAGAGCTGCTGAGACTTCAGGGAGAAACCTCCGTGTGATGGACGGATTGAGACAGCGTGGTGTCCAGAGAGCTGCAGAGACTTCAGGGAGAAACCTCTGTGTGATGGACGTCCTGTCTGTTGGTTTGGAGGATAAACTTTGATTGTTTATGGAATGTATATCAGTGTATTCAAGTCAATACTTCATTTATTTAAACCAATATCTTTCTTGATTCTTTGTACAGTATGAAAAAAAGAGTCTTTGTACCTGTGCTGAAGTTCACTGCTGTGAGGAGTCCAGTTCTGTCTCTCACTCTCTGGTCCAGCCTGTCTGCATCACCTGGACACCTTAAACAAACAGATATATATGTAAAGTACCATGTGTACAAACAATATAACTGATTCTCTTCTGTTGAACATGTTGGATTGTGTATTGTCCGAGTCAGGGTCCTTTTTTATTTTACTGTAACTTTGGAAGTTGTGTTACCAATGCTTACTGTTTATTTGGTACCCATTTGGTAATGCAACTAATAAAAACAACAAGGTTTGGGTTCGTTCTTCAGGTGACTGTGACGTTAACGTGTAAGCTCAATAATGAACTCCAGCTCAACCAACCATATTGTAATATCTAAGTAATCATCTTGAAATATGACATTAATAATTGTAATATACACATCCTATTGTGAAGTTGATTTTGTTGTGGAAATAATTATCATAAGACGCCAATTAGTAACATACAGGACAAACCTCGATGTCTGTTTACCTTCTTTAAGGACACAGGCGGCTTAGCCAATAATGTTATTGTTCCCATTCTGTGACCGGTCAATACTGGGATACAGATGGTCTGTGTTGTGGGTACACTGGGACACTTCCTTCTCTGTATTTGTGGACTCCAAGGTAAAATCTTCGAGGTCATAAGTGTCCGAGGCAAGTAGCTCTGTGTTCCCACACTGTTTAGGCTATCTCCTCAAATATGTTGTTTACTCTCTGCGAAACCAGTTAGATGGGCTGGCAAGAGAGAGGCTCTCCAGAATTGACGTGGCAACTCTACCGTGAAGTCAGAACCTCTGACTCTTGGACTTGTGATGTGAATCCTCCGGCCGTTAACTCCAAATAAACCATCATGTGTTTGACATCAAAGCTACTGCTCTTCCCGTGTCTCCTTCCTGAGTCGGTGACTCCCACTGCATAGCTACACAGAAGTTTCTTCTACAGATTTCACATACACTACTTCGACATTAGCTTGTCTACATACTTGAGCATAGCCAATTTAAATTAACCTTAGTGATGCATACAGTTCCTCCTACCTACATAATAAAATATCTCTCTAACCTCAAAACATAAGCCGTTTGTTCTACAGTATTATCCCACTTAACGCTTAACACTTTTCTATTTCGTTTTAACCTTTATATATACAGTCTATGGTTTTAACTTGGAGGCTACGATTAGCATCGTTAGCACCGATGTAGCTACCACTCGCTTACACGCTAACCCAAGCCTTAACATTCATTACCTAGCTGATTAAAATCATTAACACATAAATGAGTACTCGAATTTCACTTACCGCAAAACCGCATGCATGCACCGTCTGTTTTAACCGCAGAGCGAGTCACAATAGTCCGATATATAAGCATGAAGAACAAACAAACATGGCCGGCTTCAAGTTGTGTTTCCTGGATGAACTGAGCAGGCAGAGTGCTTGTAGCTTCACGGAGCAGCTAGCAGAGAGACAAGAAGCTAACAGCAGCAGTCACTTGACAGAGCCGTCACTCAATGTGACCACGCCCTAATTTATGCAAAAACTTTAAGACCTAAGATAAATAAAAGGGTCGTGTTAGAAAACAATTCACTCACAGATCCATAATCATGAAGGTGGAATCTAACTATATTCATAATAATATGTATTGCAGCCAGGGGTAGAAACATGTTTTTTTCTGCTGCAAAGTTGGGCATTTTAACATGGGGTCTATGGAAATTGCTCCTTTCTGCAGCCAGTCCCTATCGGCCCATGTATGAACTGCAGTGTGTGGCACTTCCGTATTGGCGTCCCGGCTCTTCCCCAGAGTTTGCCGCTTGGTCACAACGTAAAATTAGTAGTCTTGAGTCATTATGTGGCTAATAAGCCTTGGTTGCTAGAAACAGGTTATTCTGTATAAAGTTCTAAAATACACCTGAGACATCCCTAAAGCTCATTAATTAATGCATTGAATCTCATTTATTTAATGTGTACACAACCAGAAAGGACTATTGGTGATCAACAGCGTATCATCTGCCCTGCAGGGTCTGCAAAGTCAGAGGCAGCGTGATAAAGTCAATGAGCAGGGGATCTCCCACAAGCCGTTTAGTAGGGGTGGGCGATACTACAAAATCTGGATTCGATCCGATATCAAGTATTTCAGGGCCAGTATCGCCGATACCGATACTTTTTTAAATGAAAAGCGTCTTATGTACTTTCATATAGGGGAGAGCTGCATGACATGATTTTTGAGCTGAAAGCATCATACTGTAGCGTTCACAAGGTGAGTCGGATACAGGCTTCTCGTTATTAGGCTTTAATAACTCTTGTTCTTTACAGATGATGTACATGTACACTTTGTGGGTTCTACCTCACACTAACCTAACTCCTACCCCTACACATATATATATAGCAGTGTCTACGTCACAACTCCCCGCCCTCCCCCGTCCGCTCCCCCAACCACAGGCCCGCACCTCAACCAGCATCACTGTGCAGCTCTATGATTGGCAGAGAGACGGGGGATGCCTGAGTGACACCCTGGACATCCTATGCAGGGTCGCTACACTACCCCCCCACGAGGAACAAATAAACACAGCACAACACTACATCTACACACTGTACTTTGACTAGGAAGGTCTGGGTGGACTACCATCCCTTCCAGTGAGACCAGGGCGCATTCTTGCCCTCTACAGGAAATGAGGGGTCTCACTATAACTTTACTACCACACAAAGTCTCTGAAGCGACCCGGGGGTCATGTCTGCCTTCTCGGCAGGGGGACTGGGGTCAGGAGGACCGGGGTTGCCGGATCTGGCCCAGGCGGCGAAAAAATGGGGGGGACTCTCAGTCGCTGATGGGGGACTGCTGCTCTGTTCGCCGGGGGGCCTGAGTGGGGATGTCGAGGGGACGGCTGTGGGCCCCGATGTTCCTTGGGTCTGTGGGGAAGCGACTCCTCTGTACGGAGCCAACCTGTCTCTGTGGAGCACCACTTTTCTCCCCTTTGGTGGCAGCTGCACCCTGTAGACCACTTCCCCCACCCTCTGCAGTACTCTGCAGGGACCAACCCACTGACTGTCCAGTTTTGGGCACCGGCCTTTCTTCCGTTGTGGGCTGTAGACCCAAACCAGCTCCCCGGCCCGGAAATGCTGCCCTCTGGTCCTGGTGTCGTAGTTCCGCTTCTGTCTCACCGCAGCACTTTTCTGCTGATCGCGGGCAAAAGCGTGAGCGGAATCAAGGCGGTCCTGAAGTCTCCTGGCGTACTCAGGACCTGGAGGCGTGTCTAGGGAATCTGGTGGCCGACCAAACGCCAACACAGCAGGGGTTCGAATCTCTCTCCCCAACATGAGGAGGGCAGGCGAACAGGCTGAGGACTCCTGGACTGCAGACCGACATGCCATGAGCACAAGGGGCAGATGCTCGTCCCAGTCACGCTGATGCTGAGACGTGAGGATGGCCAGCTGCTGTCCCATGGTGCGATGGAATCTCTCGACTAGTCCGTCGCTCTGTGGTTGCAAGGGGGAGGTGCGTGTTTTGTGCATGCCCAGTTGTGAGCACATGGAGGCGAACACCCGGGACTCAAAATGTCTCCCCTGGTCACTGTGCAGGGTCTCCGGCACTCCAAAACGGCTGAACATGCCGGCCACCAAGGCATCTGCGACTGTCTCTGCTTCTTGATCAGGGAGAGCATACGCCTCCGGCCACTTTGTGAAGTAGTCTATGGCCGTGAGAACGTAGCGGTTACCCCTGTTTGACAAGGGTAGAGGCCCCACCACATCAACCGCTACTCTCTCCATCGGGGCCCCGACGGGAAACTGTTGCAGCGGAGCATGGGAACGACCAGGGGGGCCCTTCCGCGCCATACACGGATCACAGCGGCGACAGAAGTCTTTGACATCCCTTCTGCACTGCCCCCAGTAGCAGCCCTGACGAAGGCGCCGGAGAGTCTTAGTGACGCCAAAGTGCCCAGAGCCTGCCGTTCCATGCATGGCCTTGAGTACGAAATCTTGCAGACCCCACGGTCAGACCACCACTTGCCACCTCTTCTCCCCCGTTGCTGGCTCCTTCCACGCCCGCTGTAGTACGCCCTGACACAGACGTAGAGTGTCAAACTGAGACCACAGCCCCTTGGTTGCTTTGGAGAGCACTGCCACTTCCTCCCACGGTGGCCGCTGCTGCGACTCAACCCACTGCAGTACAGGCTGTAGAACGGCGTCCCGCTCTTGCTGTTGCTTCCACTCTGTCACATCCACTGTCTGGATCTCCCGGCAGATAATCTCTTCCACTTGCTGCGCTGCCGCACAGACGATGTCCTCCTCCAGCAGCTCCTTTTCACGAGTCTCTCTCTTCTCGCAGTAGTGGCATCCGCCGGCGGCACACGGGCGGCGGGAGAGAGCGTCTGCATTTGTGTGGCGCACCCCAGCCCGGTGCTCCACCCTGAAGTCGAAAGCTTGGAGCTCTTCTAGCCACCTGGTGACCTGCCCTTCTGGCTCTTTGAACGTCATGAGCCACTGTAATGCAGAGTGATCTGTCCTCACCGTGAACGCCTGCCCGCACAGGTAGTACTTAAAGTGCCTGATGGACAGCACCACTGCCAAAAGTTCCCTGCGGGTGACGCAGTATCGTCGCTCCGCTTTGTTGAACGCCCGGCTGAAGTATGCCACCACCCGCTCCCCCTCTGGTGTAGTCTGGGAGAGCACTTCGCCTACCCCAACGCCGCTAGCGTCTGTGTCCAGGGTGAACGGCAGCCTGGGGTTGGCTGGGGCGAGAACCGGGGATTCACTCAAGGCACGCCGAAGGCCGTCAAACGCTGCTTGACATTGCTCAGACCACAGGAAATCCCTGTCCTTCTGCAGCAGCTGGAACAGGGGTGCGGCAGTGCAAGCAAAACCCCGTACAAACTTCCTGTAGTACGAGGCCTGGCCCAGGAAACTCTTCAGCTGTTTCTGGTTGCGAGGATTTGGCCAGCCTGTGACCGCCTGCACTTTCTCGTGCAGGGTGCCGATGCCCTCCCCCCCCCACTTTGTGGCCCAGGAAAGTGACCTCTATCTGCAGGAAATGACACTTATCTGGATGTAGCTTCAAACCAGCGGCTCTGATCCTCTCCAGCACCACTCTCAGAGATCCCAGGGCCGCCTCAAACGAGCTGCCATGCACCAGGATGTCGTCCAGGTAAACCAAACACTGTTGGCGGGGAATCCCAGACAGCACCCTGTCCATCAATCGCACAAAGGTGGCCGGGGCATTACACAGCCCAAAACTGAGGACCTTGAACTGCCATAGTCCCCGGCCGGTGCAGAAAGCAGTTTTTGGTCTGGCCTCTGGGGCAAGAGGGACTTGGTAATACCCGCTGCGGAGGTCCAAGGAAGAGAACCACGACGACCCTGCGACCAGGTCCAGGGACTCATCGATGCGGGGAAGGGGGTATGAATCCTTCTTGGTGACCCCGTTCACCGGTCTGTAGTCTGAGCACAGCCGCCAGCCACCTGTCTCCTTCGGGACCATGACTACAGGGCTGTCGGAGGGCTCGATAATGTCTGCCTGCAGCATGCTCTGCACTGCCTCGTCGCAAGCCTGCTGACGAGCCAGGGGAAGTCGGCACGGGCGACACCTGATGGGACGCGAGTCCCCCGTATCAATCTCGTGTTCCACCAGATGCGTTCGGCCCACCTCCTCCTCCTTCATGGCAAAACTGCCCTGGAACTCTAGCAGAAGCTGCCCCAATTGCTCTTGCTGCTCGGGATTTAGGCCCCCACAGTTCTTCCTCCACACCTCCAATACTGCAGACTGAGCCTCTTCTACCTCCGTGTGGGGTAACTGGGGGGGGGGCTGTGCTCGGGTGGCGCAGTCCGGGGGTGACAGGTGGGGAATTGTCCTGAGTGGGCGTCACCGGGGATACCGGAACGGAGGGAGGGTTTTCCTCGGTTTCTAGGGTACTCACGGTGGGTGTAGGGGGTCTCCCCGCAGGCTCAGCAGGGTTGTGGATACGGGTCATAGTAATCACAGGCCCCCCCCGGAAACTCACTGTGCCTGCTTGAAGATCCAGGAGGCAGCCCGTCGCCTTCAAAAAGTCGAAACCCAGAATACACGGGTCCTGTACATCCGCTATCCACACGGGGTGCCGCACTTCAACTCCCCCCACCGACACAGACAGCACGCCTCTTCCTTTCATAGCCGCCAACTCTCCTGTGACTGTGCGTAGACGCACTGATGTCGGCTCGAACATAGTCCCACTGGGCAACACATCTGCTCTCACCAGGGTTACTGTAGAGCCTGTGTCCACCAGTGGAGCGCAGGGCACCCCTTCCACATCGACAGGGACATAGCAGGAGTCCCCACCAGCACGGCCCACCGCGACGACAGGCTCCACGCCTGTGCTGTCATCTTCTTCAGGAGAGCGTAGAGTCTGGCTCCCCCGGCTGTGCTGTCGGGCTCCTTCCTCGGATGTCTGAGTCGTTGGCAATAGAGCTGTGGTTTGGTTGGGGAGTCTTTGGGCTTGGTTCCACATATTCTCCTTTATTCCCCCCGTCGTTTCCCTGGGCCCGGGGTGCCTTGGGGCAGTCTCTGGCCAAATGTCCTGGCTGACCACACCCCCAGCAGACCCTGGTACTTGGTCTGTGTGTTGGCTGCAGAGAAACAGCCCTTATCATTTCCGTCATCTCGGTAACCCATGCAGGCTTCTCCTCCTCCCTGCAGCTCCTCACAGCCGGTGCTGCCGGCACTCCGCTGCTCCTAGCAGCTCCACTCCACACGTTCTCTCTCTCCACAGCCATCTCAGGCCGCCTGTAAGGACTGTGGATGCTGCAGCTGTACCTCGACCCTCAAGTCCGCAGGGCGGAGAGCCCTGATGAATTGATCACGTGCCAGCTCACTCTGCACTCCGGGTGGCATGTGTGCATACGCCCGCCGCGTCAGGCTCTCCACGTTGTTAGCCAACGCACGCAGCGTCTCTCCAAACTCCCTACAGCGGTTACTCAACTCGTTCCGGAGCAGCTCTGGCGGGAAACACTGTCCAAACCGCCTCTTCAAAGCCCCCGCTAACGCTTCATAGCTGAGTCGGTCCTCAGGGCTAAGCAGTAGCAGACATGAAAGAGCCTCGTCTGTGAGGCACAAAGCTAGCTGTAGTGCTTTAGTCTCTATTGACCACCCCCCGGCATGTGCAAGTATTTCAAATTGGGCATGGAAAGCCTCCCAGTCTGCCTTACCCGAGTATTTGGGTGTTTTCACGGACCCGGCGGCGGCTGCTGCTGGTTGATGGGCGTCGCCATTGTTGTTGACATCCAGCTTGGAAATGGCGCGAAATGCCATCTTCACCGCCGACTCTCTCAGGCGCTCTCTCGCCTCCCGTGCACTCATGAACTCTCTACTCATGTCCTTCGACCACCCGCATGCTCCATCTTCCTCTTCATCACTACTTTCCTGCTTCACTCCCATCTTGCTGAACTTTTCCATCTCCGCTAGCTTCCCGGCTAGCTCCGTGACGCAGTTACGGACTCCCGTCAGGATAGACGTCCTCCGTTCGAAAAGTCACTTCTGACACCAATGTAGCGTTCACAAGGTGAGTCGGAAACAGGCTTCTCGTTATTAGGCTTTAATAAATAACTCTTGTTCTTTACAGATGATCACAGGTACATGTACACTTTGTGGGTTCTACCTCACACTAACCTAACTCCTACCCCTACACATATATATATAGCAGTGTCTACGTCACAACTCCCCGCCTTCCCCCGTCCGCTCCCCCAACCACAGGCCCGCACCTCAACCAGCATCACTGTGCAGCTCTATGATTGGCAGAGAGACGGGGGATGCCTGAGTGACACCCTGGACATCCTATGCAGGGTCGCTACAATACATAGACTACATCTGAATTAGTTTTCATGATTAAAGACAGGACAGTTTTTATAGACAAATAAATGTTTTACTTTTGCAAATCTAAAGTGCAAACATGAAAAATAACAATACAAAGTGGCCACAGTAGCGAACTGCCTTCTTGCACACATCACAGTTTGCTACGTTTTCATTGACAGTTGTGAAATAGCTCCATACAACGCTCCTCTTTCTCTCAGCCATCATGCGTGTGTGTGTGTCGCACTCGCAAGTCGCTGGCTGCTGCTGTCCTGCCCTGCTGGCTGCTGTCAGTCAGTTTGATAATTGGCGTTCAGGCAGGGAGCGCACTGCGCGTGCGTGAGCCTCGAGGAGAGGAGGACAGCAGTGGAGAGAGAAGAAAAGAGCGCATATACGTGTGTTCGTCTGCACTCTGCACATAGTTTTTAATGAAATTGACGAGTAGAGGAGAGGGGGAAAAAAAGTATAACAGTATCGATCCTATTGGCTCTAGTATCGATATTTTGAAACGTGACGTAATATCGGAAGTATCGATATTTTGGGATCGATCCGCCCACCCCTACCGTTTAGGACAGAGAGTGAATACCGGTGAATACACATACATTACAGAGATGCTGTATGAGAAACCAATGTGAGTTTTGAAAATTGAACAGTGTGAATCTATTTTAGTAGACCTCAACAATGGAATTATGATCAGTAGAAATGTCCATGACATGGGACCTTTAATTGTGAACTTTTCTTCAATGACTAATTATACAAATAAGGTAAGACCCTGTTATTTTGTGATTAAATGCCTCTACAGTTTAAGTGTAATTAAAGACCTAGCAAGCCAGCTAATATTTCTTGCTAGTTCCTGTTCTCGCGGAGTTACTCGCACACTGTACCGTGTTGCTAACGGAGCTAACAGCCAACCAGCTTTTGTTAGCTGAAGTTTTTAGTTGCTGTTAATTAAGCAACAGGTAAAGCTTTGAGCGAGGAATTGAAAACCAGAAAAAGTATTGGCTACGAAACACAATCCAGTTTCACCAAAATAAATGTAGTGCCCCAAAGTCTTTAGCACTCCTCAAGTGTGATTGTATGACTGTTCATTGTTATGAGAGTTGCTCAGAGTTGCATGAAGCCAAAAATGGAGCAACTGTAAATTCAAGAAGTACCCAGATCATCCAGGGCCATGGACCCATAGAGCATGCCCACTTCAGTTTTCCTTAATCTGCTTGGTCCGAGCTCAATCAGACTATGGAAGGAAAAAAACTCTTATTTCGGTTTTTAGCTAATTTTACAACTTATAAACCTTAATGATTAAAATAAGGGATATGAAAATGTACAGATGTCTGTGTTTCCCTGTTTTATTTTGAAGTGTTCACCCCCTGTGTTATGTCTGTTTTTACTTCCTGTCTCAGTTTTCCCTCCTGTTTGATTACCTGATATTGTTCACCATGGTGCCTTTGTCTTTTGCCTTCCCTGCCCAGCTGTGTCTTGTCCTTGTGATAAACTCCGTTGTTTTGCTCCCTATCTCTGTTTCTTATCCTATATCTAATAGGACTGCTCAGGTCTTGATAGATTGAGTGGGGAAGTTCATGAGATCTTTCTAGAGGGTTATCAAAATAACTTTTATCCAATGACCTTTTCCCTCTCTGTCTGTGTCTGTGTATTCTCTTGTTGCGATTAACACAGCCAAATCTTTTTTCTTGTTTTGTATCTATATCTACGTTGGGATCCGGAGTCGAGGCTGATCCTCTTGCTGTGGTCCTGTGTCTTGGATCCTCTATCCTGAGTTCTGGATTAAGTCGTGGACTTCGGGTCGTGGCTGAACCTGTCTCTGCGGTCCTGCCTTGGGTCTCGTCATGCTGCTTCCCTGATGGCTTCCACAGGATTGTAGCTGACATCCTCGTGGATTCATCTTCTTATTACAGACACATGCATTTCCTAACATTCGGTCTATATGCTGTAAAATGTATTATCTCTTCGATTTACACACGGCATCTATTGCACGTCTGTCCGTCCTGGGAGAGGGATCCCTCCTCTGTTGCTCTCCCTGAGGTTTTTCCCCTTAAACTGTGGGGTTTTCTCTGGAAGTTTTTCCTTGTACGATGTGAGGGTCTAAGGACAGATGGTGTCATTTTTCTCATACTGATATTCTGAACAATCTGTGCTGTTATATTTGCTGTAAAGTGTCTAGTGTAAAGTAGAGTGTAAAGTGTAAAGTGTAGGCTATTTTTATTATATGTACAGCACTTTGGCTCGACCAAAAATCGTTTATAAATGTTCTATATAAATAAAACTTGATTTGATTTGATAGTCTTGCATGTTTTAAAATTCAGATTTTCTGTTGGTGTTTGTTGGATCTTAGATTTTTACACATGGGAAACTTCCGGTCTGTTTGCTGTATATCTTTTGAACCTTGAATTATGGAAATGTTCTGTTAAAACCGATCCATCCTTCCCTTCGGACCAACCTGCTCTACCCGCTAAGCGCTTCGAGATTTGTCTTGGCAGATGAGAAGCGATATATAAATTAAATGTATTATTATTATTATTATTATTATTATTACCTGCTAAAACAGAAATGTAATACACCGTTTGGCCACTATGAAAAACTTGCTGCAACGGCCAGCGTTCTATATGGGGGCTTGGTTGGGATTAACGTTCTCATTGTTCTCACTGTTACATATCAGTGCAGCATCAACATTTTTAAGCTTTATGGAAAATACGTTACATAATGTTTTCATTCAAGAGCCACAGTCAGGCTACCTGTGTCCTCTTGCTTCTGGTCTTTATGCTAAGCTAGGCCAACCACCAATCTATTGTGACAGTTATGAGGTTGTTTGCCTACGCTGTCAATCATATCTAGTGAAACCACATCCAGCACTAAGATAAACTAACCTTTAAATAAATACATGTTTTGGACTTTAACATTTGTTGCTCATTTAGTCACAAAATTGTAATGTTATGAAGACATACTTAAAAGCATGGTGATTCAAATGGAATGTCTTAAGTGAACTGACCCATCAACAAATGATAGCAACTGACTCATTTGGTTGTGAGTGTTCAACCATTTATCTGTCTCACGCCCCACATGCTCTTAATGTCACGGTCACATGAACTCACTTTAAGATCAGTCATTTGTTGGCTTTTTTATCAACAGCCTCTTACTCTTGCTCTGAGGTCCTGTCCAGTGTAATGATCATTTAGCACTGACCCAGGACCTGAACCTGAGCTGACCCAGAAAAAGTGAGCAGCAAGACGTGGATAGGGTCAAGTTACTCTGAACTCGAACTAATTTAGAATAAGTGTCACTAAGAGTCCAACACATTTACTGTGCGCCGTTTAAAAAGGTTTTTGCCACCCGAAAGCAAGCATGAGATAAAATAATGGTGTGTGTCAGTCCGTGTAGAGCTCTCTGAGGGGCTGAAGCTACAATCAATCCTTGATCAAATGACAACAGAGACGGGGAAAGGAGAGATTGAAACCAGATGTTTACCTCCAGAACTACCCACTACCCCCTTCCCTCAGACGGCTTTGTTCCCAACCGGAGAAGACAGGAGATACAGCAGAGAGAGGGGGGGATCAACTCTGTCTACTGCAGATTGCTCTTTCTGGCCTCATTTGCAAATCAAATGGCAATGACAGCAGCAAGTGAAACCTCCTGTGCAGCTAAAATGTTTTTACAGTCTCCTGAAACGGAATTCCTTTCCCGATAAAATCAGCAATAAAAAGCAATGGAAATAGATTTGTTGAATGGTTGGCGCAACTTCAAAATATTGCAAACTCAAGAGTGGATTTGTACTTTTCTGGAATACCAGACCTTCAAACACAATTACTTTTATTTGTTCAAAGATTCATTCTAACCTGTGTGACCCCTTGTGTTGTTTGTTTAATTACTTTGTAAGATGCTTAGTTGGAACTAAAGGTTTGATAGCATTGCTTTGAATCTTTACCTAAAATAACAAATGATAAGGGACAATGTTATTACACTACAAGAACTCGAAATCTTGCCAAGTATATTTGTCTAATTTATATTCAGAATATGTCTTTACACTGGATATAAGACATAATAACTTAAGAAGTAACAATGCAGTGAGATATAGGGTCTTGTTTTAGACAATGCACCTGAAGTATCTTGTTAAGTCAAAGACTCTTGAAAACATCTGAGTTGTATATCATATAAACATATTTTCTTTTTTAATTTCTATTGGAAAATCCCCTACTAACATCAGAAAACAGAGGACTTTTGAGCATTTCTGGCTTCTGATTCTTGTAAATATAGTTCAATAAGTTTTCCCAGGTAATGACAAGATGTAATGTATCTAAATATCCCATCTTATTTCATGAAATCTTACCAAGCAAATGTTCACTTGTTCTGTTTGCAGATGTTTGTCCTTATCACATGAAGAAACACGTTGTTTTCATAATTGTTTTGCTTGTTTTTGGAGCATTATTTTTTCCAGTGTAAGCTCTCTGCAAATTATACATCTTTATTATTATATTAAAAATGTTTGTGTGGACTTCCGGTTGGACGAACATGTGAGGGCTGCGTTGTCTCGTTCTCCCACGACTTTACTTTCGACATTTCATTTAAAATCACCGAATTTGAGTTAAACCCGTATTGTGTGAGCATAATTTGGACTATAAATTAGAACAAGCCGAAGTGATGCCAAAACCTGCGTTAAAAACGGAGACAAAACAGGCAAAAAAGGCCGAAACTGCTGTCTCAACTGCTAGTAAAGTTGCTGGCCCGGACATGGCTAGCATAATTAGCCTGCTTGAAGAGCACAGAGCTAGCTCAGAGCTAGCACAGAGGGAGCACAGAGCTAGCATTTCAGCTGACTTCAAAGCTGCCTTTGCGGTACTGGAAGCAGACCCGGCGTCATGGGCGGGCCCGGCGGATTTGGGCCCGCTGTTTTACTCAGGGCTGAATACAACATTTTAATTGTTTTATTATTATGTTCAGTTGCGGCACCAGGGTATACTGGGGTAGGCTACAGCCATACCAAGAAATGGCTTAGCCCCACCATGAAAACATATTTTAAAGTAAGCTAAATAAAGTCCGCCAACTCGCGCAGAGTAAATTGCACAGACAGCAGTAAATACCGAAGACTAGAAACGGTTTGAAAACTTTTGTCACATCTTTGATAATGTCTTCTGGCCAATCAGAATCAAGATAACGGCGTGGTGTTGTTGCAGGAAGTCCCGACGGAGAATACTTTTGCTGTAGTAGGCCTACATCTGTATATACATCGATACAACATTACGTGTTGATAGAAATCAACACGTAATGAAATAAGACCCCACGGTTTGATGATTGGTAGGTGTGTGGGCTGTCTTTCATTTTGACACACAGAACAATGGGGGCTATCCACCCTTATCCACAATAAAAAGTCATTCACACAGCCTCTTCCCTCTTATCTTTGTGAGGAGCAGCAGGTTCAGCTTTCAGAACAAAGTAACAGAAAACTAAAATGGCATTCATTTTTTAAAATATGTCGTGTAGTAATAGATGTATTTATTTTTCTTCTCTAGAGAGTACCAGAATGTGTATTTTATGTTAGTATTTAAAAAGATCTCCTGGGGGAGAATCCCCCCAGACCCCCCTGCAGGGGTTGGGTTTTCAGCATGTCAACTCTTTCACCTGTGGAGAAATTGCAGGATTGGCTCCAGGTCGCCCTTTTTATTTACTACAAGACAAATGTGGCTTTTTATTTCATACAGTTCAATTTGGATTGAGACAGGGAAATAATCTAAACCTCACGTGTGGCGTTTCATTGTCAAGGGGAGCGTGTATGTAATTACATTGCAAATACTGACTTGAGCCCCACCTCTGTATGGGTTAGCCCTACCATAGATTACCCAACAAAAACACTCTGGAGCCGCCACTGATTATGTTTATTGTTGTTATTTGTAGGGCTTTGTCCTAATATTTATTTTTGTTTTAAACTATGTTGAAAGATTAGTTTAATATCATTTTTTTTATTTTGCTATGAAATTCTGAATGAAATTGGAATGAAAGGCTGAGCGCGAGACTGTTTTTTCGCTGGGTTGAGTCGTGTGGGTTTTTGAGTGAGATGCGGCACAGCAGCCTGTCAGTTTACTCTTGCTAGGTTAGTTTGGCTATTATCATTTATATTTATCTGCAACAATGGATATCAGGAAGTGGTTCACACTTATACACTTGAAAGGAATATGGCAACTCAGCGCCAGATGCAGACACATTAGAAGACATCAGTTACCAACGAGCTAGCAAGCCAGCCGGGACAAGGGAGGCTGGCAATCAATTATATTTTGAAGAGAAATTGACTCTCAAGCCGGCTCTCTCACAAACTCCTGCTCTGTGCGCAAGCAGACCGCTGCACATCCTCTCTGCCTCGCTCAATATCTCTCTCTCTTCCTTTCTCTCCATCGCTCAACCTCACTCCACCTCTCCACCCTGTGTGCGCTCAAGTTTGCCTGCGTGCTTGCCCAAGTTGGCACAGCGTTACAAATGTGCCACAAAACCAACCAATCAGTGGCGAGCCGTCAGGGCCCTCTAGGCCCTCTGTGAGGGCCTAAGATATTCTAAAAAATAATATTTGAAAACATTACAAAAAAACATTTTTTTTAAAATATTATTTTTTATATTTTGTTGTTGTTACATTTTTCATTAGTTTTACCAAAATAACTTGATTTAATTGTATTTAAAATAATATTTCCAAAGAAATAAATCCTTCGAATCTGCCTGTTCAGTTTCTGTTGGAATGTGAAGGGTTAAATGCCGTCTCTGCGAGTTATGTGAAGACGGGAGAGCTTGTTGGTCCCTCTGTAGATTCACAGAGGACCAGCTATAGTAACTCAACGAGAGAGTAATGTCAAATGACAGTACAATTGACCAATCATATCTTCCCTCTAAATGGGCGGGCTTTATTTTCGCGGACTTTATGACAAGTTCCGCCGGCTGTGAGGTCTATGCAAGTGGTGCAGTGACGCATCCTAAAACCCGGAAGTAAGCTACACTCGGATTCCCTCGACAGAAAACAATGGGATTTCTCCATAGGATTTTGGAAAATAACTCGAAATAAGGTCTGTGGAAAGCGAACCTGTTAGATAAATGCACGTTGTGTTCAGCCGGATAATATCCACATGTCTATCCTACTTTTACTATTTTTGAATTATAAATCTAATCGATAGATTTATGATCGATAGATTTATGATTAGCATAAGTTCGTTCATGATGGCTCACTTCAGTGATAGTGATGACATCGTTGCGAAATTATTAACCGAGTCATTTTCAAGATTGAGTTACAATGATAAACTGGAGTGGCAAAGGATCAGCTGAATGACCCGCCATCAAGTGCTTTATCCAAAAGGACAGGAGGATGGACTTTGTGTTAAAGTGATTTGATCATCAAAGTCATTTTCAATGCGGGCCGCCGTGCCGACTTAATTCATTTGTAATTGTTACTTGGCTGTGGGTGCCCTGTCATGATAGGTGTTTATATAAATGGTGTTGTTTTGTGTGGTAGAGGGTCGCTGTCATTGATGCGTTTTGCACCCCGGACCGCTGTTTTGATATTCCGCTGAAGTATACGTTGAGACGTAATAACTCTTCTTTTTTTTCGAGGACCTAGGTATAAAAGTCACGGCTCGCCACTGCAACCAATGGATGTAGCCTATAATAAGACCGTCAACAGCCTTATGGCAACCTAACCCCCCCCCCCCTTGATAAATCTCGAGATTTCCCGGGAAATGTAAGTTTCGGGGTGGGCCCGCCCTGGTAAATCAAATGCCCGCCCAGAGACGTATGTCTGCCGCCGGGTCTGACTGGAAGCGAAGCTGAACCAAACGCAGACCACAGTAGCAGAACATGGGGAACAAATAAACTCTCTTGAGACCAATGCCAATCTGCAAGATCAGCGACTCCGTATGCTCGAGGAGAAGTGTGCGATGTTAGCAGATATCAATGCTAAGCTAGCTGCGAAGACCGCAGATCTGGAAGGTCGGAGCCGCAGAAATAACATTAGAATCATTGGACTTCTTGAGTCTATTGAGGGCCCCCGGCCTACAACCTTCTTTTCTGAACTTTTGGTCGAGCTGCTAGGCAATGAAACTCTCAAATCCCCTCCCGAGCTGGACCGTGCACACAGAGCGCCGGCTGCTAGGCCACAGCCAGGGGCGAGACCGCGATCTGTGATATTGCGGCTGCATCTCTACCAAGTCAAGGCCCTGATTGTCCAGGAGGCCCGCAAGAGATGAGGAGATCTCCGCTACCGTGGGACACCAGTGCAGATCTACGAAGACTTCACACAGGAGGTCCTCGAACAGCGGGCGAAATACCGGGACATCATGTCAAAGCTGTACAACCTAGGCCTCAGACCGGCTCTTCTGTTCCCTGCTCGCCTGCAGATCACACTTGGAAGCCTTTGCAGCTGGCTATGAACGCGAGCCGGCTAACTAACCACTGATGTTGTGCTAGGCTAGTGGTGGCTGGGCTAGGCTAGGCTAAACCACACTAGCGCTGCATTGATGGTGGACTGGGTACGTTACAACCGTTATGTTGGGACACAATTGATTGTATAATCTAACGTTACCTAGCCATGACAGCGCACAATGCAACATGTTGTCTACATTTATTTTTTGTATGATAACATTTTTATATTTACACTATATACCCAGGGTGTTTTTTGTTTTTTGCACTTTTTCGAATGTCCTTGTTAACTCATGCTGTTCACAATTGTTTCTGTGCACTTTACAGCCGTCGTTCTGTTGGGACGTAATTTATTTTATAACTAACGTTACTCGGCCAAGATAGCACACAATGTGACATGTTTACATCTATCTTTATTTTATTTTATTGTTTTCATGTTTGTATTTACATTCTATACCCGGGGTGTTCTTGTACTTTTGCAATGTTCTTGTTAACATTTGCTGTTCACAATTGTTACACTTACTAAGGAGGTTGTATCTGCATGATGTGGGTACTGAGACACCTTGAAGAAGGAGAGATGATTCAGGTAGGGAAGTTATTGCCAATTTCATTGGCAGATGGAGCTCAGGGGTGGGGAGGGAGGGGGGCTAGGGCATGGGAGGAGGTGGGAGGGAGTAGAGGATGGGAGGGAGAGGGCGGGGCATTTATCTTGATGGGGCTATAGGTTTCCATTTGTTTGAGGCAGCTGTTTCATTTACATTCTGTTTTGTCATCTTTATGTACACTGTTCTCTCCATTTTTAGTTGTGGATGTTCTAGGGCTGATCCGACACCTTCGATGCTGTACGCGGTGTCATGGCTAATGTAACTGGTACAGGGACTGGTGGTGGACAGGCGGTCAGGATACTCTCTTTGAACACTGGTGGGTTGAATGCTTCGGTGAAACGCACAAAGATTATGACACATCTTAAAAACCTGAAGGCGGATATAATGTTTATACAAGAGACACATCTCTGTAACTCTGATCAGCGAAAGCTGAATAGGCCGTGGATTGGACAAATGTTTCATTCACAATTTAACCTAAAGACAAGGAGCACAGCCATTTTAATTTGGAAAAAAGTAAATTTCACCCCTACTAATACAATTTTAGATCCAAATGGACGTTATGTCATCATTTCTGGTACTCTCTATCAGAAGCCGGTCATCTTAGTTTCTATGTATTTGGGATGATCATAACTTTGTGAAATCGCTATTCTCCACCATCCCCGATTTGAATTCCCACCTATTGATACTGGGAGGAGATATGAATTGTATTATAGACCCAACACTAGACAGATCTAGTTCCAGAACTGTGGCGCCCTCTAAAACGGCACAGACTCTCTCTGCTTTTATGGACCACTATGGCTACGTCGACCTGTGGAGGCAATACTCTTTCTTTTCCATTGCTCATCGTTCATACTCTCGCATAGATTATTTTATTGTTGATAAAACATTTATTTCGTCGATTGTCTCCGTTCAGTACCCACCGATAACTGTATCAGATCATTCAACTGTGATCCTGGACCTTCACTTTGATCATAAACCTAAGGAATTTAGATTATGGCGTCTTGACCCTCTTTTACTTTCTGATGCAGCCTTTTGTGAGTGTATTTCGGAATCAATTGCATTCTTCTGTGAGACCAACCAAAATGAAGAGACCTCTGCGTCCCTACTCTGGGAAACCCTTAAAGCTTTTCTTAGGGGTAGGATCATCTCGCATACGTCTCATGTTAATAAACTTCGTAGAGCATGCCAAAGAGAGCTGGAAGAATCTATCATTAATCTAGACAACCAACTCTTTTCCACTCAATCACCTGATCTATTTAAAGAACGGATGGGGCTCCAAACAGAACTTGACCTTCTCCTAACAAGAGAGGCTGAACGACTCCTTCTACATTCACGAGGGTCTATATATGAACATGGTGATAAAGCTGGCCGTCTCCTGGCCCACCAACTAAAGGATAGGGTGGCCTCGAATCAAATCACCCAGATTCGGGACGGGTTGGGCTCTCTCACTTCTGACCCGGGAGATATTAATAACATCTTTAAAACCTACTACTCTCGTCTCTACACGTCTGAATCCCCTGATAACGAAGATCAGCTACATACATTTTTGGATGAATTAGATATGCCCAAGATTTTGACTAACGACCAACAGGCACTAGATGCCAACCTGCAGCTCGCTGAGATTAAAGAGGCCATACAGTCCATGAATAGTGGCAAATCACCGGGACCTGACGGATACCCGGTAGAATTCTACAAAAAAATCGCAAATCAACTGTCCCCATTATTATTAGATATGTTTAATTCGTCGTACGACCAAGGCTCACTGCCGCCAACCCTTATGCAAGCCTCTATCTCTCTGATCTTTAAAAAGGGCAAGGACCCGTTGAGCTGTGCATCATATCGCCCAATCTCGCTCCTGTCTGTAGATGTGAAAATACTTGAAGATTTTTGCTCGCCGGTTGGATTCTATTATACCCTCCATCATTTAGGAAGATCAGACGATATTCATAAGAGGGAGGCACTCCTTCACAAATGTCCGAAGACTTCTCAGCGTCATCCACAGCCCGCCTTCTCCTGCTGAACCGGAGGTTGTCATATCTCTTGATGCTGAGAAGGCCTTCGACAGGGTTGAGTGGGCCTATCTGTTTTCTGTCCTTCAACAGCTGGGCTTTGGTCCAGGCCTCATCTCCTGGGTTAGACTTCTGTACTCTTCTCCTCACTCCTCTGTATGTACGAACACCCAGCGCTCCAAATTCTTCCCTCTTTTCCGCGCGACGCGTCAGGGGTGTCCGCTTTCCCCACTACTATTTGCAATTGCTATCGAGCCATTGTCGATTGCTCTAAAAGCGGAGAGAGGAATTAAGGGGATTCAGAGAGCGGATATCGAGCACAGGATCTCGTTATATGCTGACGACCTTCTTCTGTATGTGCGCGATCCTATAGCTAGTAATCCACACATACTCTCACTTTTGGCCACTTTTGGTTCATTTTCAGGATACAAATTAAACATCCAAAAGAGTGAATGTTTCCCTATCAACCAATTGGCTACAGAATTACCTCCTTTGTCGTTGCCTTTTAGAATATCCAATTCAGGGTTTAAATATCTGGGCATTGCAATCACGCAGTCTTTTAGTGCGCTACGGGAACAAAATCTTACTGAACAGTCAAATCTGACCTGCAGAGGTGGGGCCATCTGGCACTCTCTTTAGCAGGAAGAGTTCAGACGATAAAAATGAATGTACTGCCCAGATATCTATACATCTTCCAATGCCTACCTATTTTTTTGCCTAAATCTTTTTTCACTGCAATTGATAATATTATTTCCTCATTTATTTGGGCTGGTAAACATGCAAGAGCTAGTAGACCATTACTGCAGAGGGACAGGTTCCTGGGTGGGCTTGGTTTACGTAACCTTATGGGTTATGTTGGAGTAGGTATCTCTGCTCTGCACCGATCCTATATGAGTTTGCTTTAAAAGAAGGAAAACTCAAAACAACCAGGACAAGGGTTAAACAATAATCTGTTTTAATAATAAACGGTAATAATACAATACACTTCTCAAAGGGGTCAGGCCTCCCCCTGCTCTGGTCCTAATGCCGGGAGAACTTATCATCTTGACGGCAGCAGGAAAGAGACCGGACACAAGGCCGAACAGGCTTACATACAAGACTCAGGTTCTGGTCCAGGCTCTCGTCATCTCACGCCTAGACTACTGCAACTCCCTCCTGGCTGGTCTACCTGCATGTGCCATCCGACCTCTGCAGCTCATCCAGAATGCAGCGGCTCGTCTGGTTTTCAACCTTCCTAAATTCTCCCACACCACTCCGCTCCTCCGCTCCCTTCACTGGCTTCCGGTAACTGCTAGAATCCACTTCAAGACACTGGTACTTGCTTACCGTGCTGCGAATGGATCTGGCCCTTCCTACATCCAGGACATGGTTAAACCGTACACCCCAGCGCGTGCACTACGCTCTGCATCAGCCAAACGACTCGTTGCGCCCTCGCTGCGAGGGGGACCCAAGTTCCCATCGGCGAAAACACGTGGGTTTGCTATCCTGGCTCCAAGATGGTGGAATGAGCTCCCCATTGACATCAGGACGGCAGATAGCTTGCACATCTTCCGGCGCAAACTGAAAACTCATCTCTTTCGACTCCACTTCGAGCGTTAGAACGATTAACGAAGCACTTTTATACTAATAAAGGACTGGATTACCTAAAGCCAGTTGAGTAGCACTTGAAATGTTTAGCTCTATGAAACCTGATGTACTTATATGATTCTGTTTTCTTCAAGGTTGTGTCTTCCTGGTCGAATGTACTTATTGTAAGTCGCTTTGGACAAAAGCGTCAGCTAAATGCAATGTAATGTAATAAAACAGGAGGGGTTGGGTCAGCTGGTCATCTGTTCAGGTCATCTCATTGGGAGATGCAAAAGATGCTGTGTCGCAGCGAATCAGCGCGTGCCAGCAGAGGACCCGCAAACAGTCTCAGTTTGAAGCAAAAACAAACACATCTGGCATTCGCTGTCTCATATTTCTGCAGCCTCCACACACACAGCCCCCCACATTCCAGAGACCTCAGTTGTGTCTAAAGGATATTCCCTTGCTTACAAAGATAACACAAAGATTTAATATCTCCAACTTCTGGTTACACAGACTGCTTATTATTAATACAAAGTAATTAAACACACACATATACTATTCAAGATATGTAGACTTCCCTGAAACATGACATGCTAGAGATCTTAAGCAGAATATACTCTCATCCACCTAGCCCCCTGTCCTGCATACCTACACCTCCCCACAGAGCAATACAACCCTGTTTACTCCATGGCTCCCCAGAATGTTTGGAGCAAGTTTAGTCCTCACATTTATGAAAGAATAAAGCAGAGAAGTCAATAGAACACAAACCCAGGTATTGTTTGAGCAGTATTCACATATCTGCTCAAGTAGCCTTATCCTGCATATCTTTAACACACACACATCTTTATCATTAACAGAAGTTGATTGTTCCTTTTAGCCTAAAGGCTTCTGTGAACTTCCCTTCACCTCGGAGTCTGCTTTACTGGACTGAATACATTTATTGATAATTCAGAAGGACTATCAATCAATCAATGTTTATTTATATAGCCCAATATCACAAATGTTACATTTGTCTCAGTGGACTTCACAGTTTGTACAGAATATCAGTATGACAATACGACACCCTCTGTCCTTAGACCCTCACATCGTACAAGGAAAAACTTCCGAAGAAAACCCACAGTTTTAAAGGGAAAAATGGGAGAAACCTCAGGGAGAGCAACAGAGGAGGGATCCCTCTCCCAGGACGGACAGACGTGCAATAGATGCCGTGTGTAAATTGAAAAGATAATACATTTGCAACATAGGACTATTGTCTCTCCTAACTGTGTGACTCAATTCTCAAGGCTTTTTATGGGTCTGCCTGTCATGCATCATTAACTACAAGAATGTAACTGCATTAAATCTGAGGAAAATGTCCCTTGTAGTTCCCTTGTTCATTCGCACAGACTATTGATAATTAACAGAGAAACTCAAGGGGCCTCTTTTAATATCTCGAAATTGCAACAAGACTTTCTGCCATTTCAAATGTAACACACTTCTTAAATATCAGATGATAATAATCTTCAATCCCCCTTTTTATCTCATTCTCAAGAGATAAACTTACACAAGGCATTTTGAAACATACCCACCGTCATTCTTTTCCACTGTGTCCGTCCCCCAAACATTGTATAAATCCATCCGAAGCTGGGATTTAGAGTACTTGAAACCTTCATGGAGACAGAACACCACTTTCCATGGCAGTGAAGGAACCATGAGAGGTATAACCTGAGGGGGGGGGGGGGGGGGGGGGGAGATGCGGCTTTCCCTTCATGGGTGGAACTGATCAGAGAGAAGTAGACTCCTCTGCTGCCTCGACAAGTCCCCCAGCCCGCTGACAGCCGCTTCCAAGTCGTCTGCTGCATGGATGTCTTCGAGGTCCTTCTCCTCCAGTCCGCTGATGACAGCTTCCGAGTAGTTCTCCTCTGCGAGGGCCACGTCCGCCCTGATGTCGTCCCCGGTCCTAGCAGGTGGTTTCCCCCGCCGCACACTGGCTCCCGTGGTATGAGCTGTTCCCCTTTTCTCCTATGCGGACAGCATGAGAGATCCGCTGGGTCACTCGGTCGGGCCCGGAGAGCCTGGGGTTGAGCCACTTTGTCCTGATGACCTTCAGCCAGACGAACTCCGCTGTGTCGGCCTCCTGGGTCCTCCTTTTGCCGCCAGCAACTTGTGTGGAGAAATCTGATACAAATCCCTCAAGCCTACGCTCAGGGCTCCTGGACCCTCAGCTTTTTTATCCCCAACTGCGTATGAATACAGAATTCCAACAAACTGTCATCAAATGTCTTTCTATTATGAATTTAGATGAAATGTATATCCCCATAATGACCTAAACAATAAAGTCTATGGCTTTTACCTCTTTACCACGCTAGTTACATGATGTTGTCTAAATTAAATTCTGTCTCATTACATTACTATGTTTTAGCTTTAACTGTAATATGTTCTTTCTACATTTTAAACCTCAGTTACTTTTATACCTGTTGAAACATTACTCACAGGTCAACTTCTTCAGTATTCCATTCTGGAATTACATCTCTCACAGTAGCCCCTTGGCCACTGATTCTGCATCTGTGTTACCTGTTATAACTCAATCAATATTAGAGACATGTCAACATTCATCAAACAGTATCTTATCCCCAGATATGGAGCAGGTCAATTCTAAAACTGTCAATCAATGGTCAGATTGAACAATCAAGTTGTTATAAAGTCAAGTTTGGTCAGGTACACCCCAGAGTCAGTCCTTGACAGTGCCTTCTCAAGTTACACTGTCGGTCAGGGTCAAAGGTCAGTTGGTCTCAGTCTTTTTGGCCATGTGTCGTGCTCTGCAGAGACTTTGATATTTCAGCATAGGCCAGTATCCTTTGTCTACAAAAATATGTATATATGGAGCGCCATCATTTATTAATTCACGATTACAACTATAATGTTCAAGATATCTCTAACTTTTCATTGGAACAGCTGTTTCCCACATTCCCTGAAAAGTGTTAGCCAAAAAATGTTCACTTCCTTATTGTACTACTACTGCAGTTTATTAACACCTAATCTATATTAAAATGTCTAATAGATCTATTTCAGAAACTTGTGCATATAATTATTATCTTGAGTCAAACCATTACTAGGACCTGTGTAGCTTTTCATAGGTCATTATACACATTTATCTTCAATTCTGGTCTACCTAAAAACAATGTTAAACTCTTTAGCAGTGTGTGGAACCCCGGGTGTCCGAACATGCAACAATTACTCCCTACTTTATCCTATGGTAATAACTATGGCACAATGGTGAAATCAATACTTTATAGATTGGAATACTATATTTGGCTTGGCACCAGCTCTCCCTTTAGCCTTATCCATACAAATAAAGATTTGTCTTCTAGAGTGGTTCCTAAAATTACCCTTTTAATGGTGATCAATATTGTAACAAATGAGATCAGTACTTTATTCACAGGTGAATAAAAATCTCTTGAAGAATGATTTGTTAACATGATGAAAAGATTGAAGAATATGGTTCTACTCTGTCATGTCTCCCCCTTTATCCCTCAGTGTGTTTTAGGATGATTCTCATTTTACTTGAATAGTTTCCTCTTTACTGCTATTTTTAAGTTACCAATTGATTAATACAACTTTTTTCTTCACTTTATTTATCAAGTCAATTCAAGTTCTTTAAATATGCGCTTATAATAAGTGTGTTTATGTGTAAACTCACTCATTCCCGTTGATTCCCTTCCCCTCTCCTCTGGTTTATCTCAAGCCGCGACCCCGGCCACCTCACATTCTGCTCCACCATCTCCTCTGATTCTGACTCCTCCCCCTTTGTCCATCAGCTGTAACTCTTTGAGGCAGCCATCTGCCCAGCTACATCTGCAGCCCCCATCTTGCCGCGGTTTTTGTACTGCTTTGCATTTCATCTCCTCCTTCACAGTCTCTCTGCTACTTTATGGAGGGCGGATTCTGCTCTCATGTCCCACACTTTGCTCTTGTGCCAAATCTTGTGGCTCAGCTTGGAACTTCATGCCCTGCTTGAGGGACTGATGCGAGTAGATCTCTGCCTGTCAGCAAGCTGTTTGGTTCTGGATGCCACAGGTGGAGATAGTTCTGGATGCAGTTGTTGGTTCAGCTCTGGTTCTCTGTCTGTCTGGTCTATTGAGAAGGAGCAGTCTCCTGGTTGGGATAGGCCTTTGTTTGCTCAGCGGATCGGGGTCTTAGCCGTCTGACAGGCAGAGAGAGAGAGAGTCCAGGTCTCGGGACGCATTACCTATAGAAATTCTAGCACACTGAGGTTAAATAAATCCAACCCTTTCCACTCTGTCTCTTTCTAATAATACTATTTGTCTTAGTAGTTAACTGCCATCTAAACAACACCATTAATGTCTACTAATGATATTACAAAAACTCCCTCTAATAATAGTTTTGTCCATTGTGACATATTTACCCAAACTAAGTTTTTCAACACCCACATGTTTCTAGCATCGCATATTTCACACACTATGAAAGAACCTCCCTGTACTTAAAAATCCCACTGCTTGGTCAGAACAATAGTAAACCTGCAGAGCACACTAATCAGATCACAGTAATGTAATTTGACCCAAGTGTAGGTCTATGTCGTTCCTAAAAATGTTAGCAAACACCAAACTCCAACTACAACATTTATAGATAAATTGATTTAGAAAAATGAAATCTTAGGTAATTCAAAATGTGACAAAAGAACAATGATTTGTCTTACACAAGATTGTGGTCTAACAGAATGACTCTTGACCTCATGGGGTCAAATAAATTGGATGCTGATCATCCTTAACATGTGGCCTGAAGAACAAAAGGACCTCTTAACATTAACCCAATGGACTCTCAGAGATGAGATCTAGCCATGAGGTGGCTGACTTTAAAATGAACTGTGACAAATAAACCACATGCGTGTGGGTACATTATAGTTTAGAAATATAACACAAAACAACACTACATTAAAACAATAACCACTCAAATGAGCCTTGTTGAAAAGCATGAAAAACAAAACAACTTAATCTACTCTCATTGTCCGTGTACATCTTTACTCCAACTATTCCACCATCTAGTATGCCAACTGGCTGGCCAACTAGCTTAGCAGTATAGCACTGGCCTCATGTGAGTGGGGGAAGGGGAACACTCAACACATGCAGATAAAAAACTACACTGCTTGGAGACTGAGTTCAATAACAATTAAACCATACGACTTTTAGTCTGGCTTCAATAAAAATGTAACCAGCCAAGGCCAGTTCATAACACTTAGAGGTGAGCCTAAAGTTCCTAACATCTCATCTCCTATCATTTGATCATAGTTCCTTGTCTCTCTCTCTGTCTCTCTCTCCCTGGGCCCTGCAGCTGTCCACAAGCTTCTCTCATCAATCACCTCCATGTGTTATCAAACCGTGTGAGATGGCTTTTAGCCTCGTGCAGCACCTCTGTAATGTTTAAACATGAACAGCTTCCCTCTGACTGACAAACTTACACAACCTTAAAAACACAATTGTGGTGAATTGTTTGTGCTCTCAGTTTCCTATCTCACTGTTGTATGATCAATACAACTCCTAAATAACATTACAATATATATTTCTTACAGTGAGTTTGTTATCTAATGTTTAACAAATTCTCCTCTTTTTATGTCTAATCTAGGTGGAATAATCCACTCTTGTATTTAATTTGAATCAAACTTTAACCTGCATCTACTTCATATACTCAGTAAACCTATTTTTACTTTCCCTCAACGTTACTGTATGCAATTAATTCCTCTGAAATATAATTAAGTAAAATTCTCAGTTAATGACAAATACCACGAAATTCACAATGCAATGCAAAAGTAACAATTAGTTCTCAAAACTTCTCATAAAAACCACAATGTGACGTAACTGTATCCCACAAAAACTATGCTGAAAACAACAAATTATAGTTTCTTATTTATTTAAATATCTACCACCTCAAATCCCACATTGATCTATTAATTTTCAATGTTATTCACTCCAACTTCAGATCAGTCGTTGATTATTCACTCCTTGTTTTAAATTCAACGCTCAGCAGCCATTTTTCAGGCATTTGAGAAGAGAGCAAGCAGTCTGGCTCCGGGCTGCTGCACAACAATTAGAGCAATGTGGAGAAAGGGGGGCTTTTATTTTATTTTTATTTTTTCCTGGTATCCTTCCATTATGACTTCGCATTTCTTTATCTGACTAAGGCTATCCTATGTTCAATAATATATTGTATTTATTCATAAGCACATAAATATATCCTCCACGCTGTCTGTTCAGCTTTTAAGATGCGATATTTCTTTCAACAGAATGGACGTTAAACCCAACAGAACAAGAGATAGTGAGATCCGATCATTTCAAATGGCTTTTGAAATTTGCGTTTTCTCCTCTTGGATTAACATATAATACAACTGCAGCTTCCTATGAGACTGGAAAGCATTATTCTGGTTTGTTCTGGATGGAGTCTTTATAAAACCACTGAACTTCCCCGATGAGTATGTCGTAATATTGATTTCTGAACAAATCCACTGGGTTTTTCATCTAGTGTTACACACCTCATCGCTTCACTTGTAGCTAACGAGTTTAGCCGTATGATTCTGAAAAACCTACAGGTCCTTTCACCGTACTCTTAACACCTCGTTGCTTTATTTATGTATAACTTACCTACCTATAGTAAACTATGCATTGCATTATCTTAACGTGAAGACTATGACACTGGGAAATATTCCTTGACAACACTAAAATATAGCTTGAGCCAATTACAGACCTTCGATAGAAACAGGCGTCCGTTTTACCTTTCTGTTGTAGGATCCTTAGTTGTCAGAGATTATTCCAGGCATCTCCCTCCGTCCGCTGCTAGTGCTTCCTCTAAAACAATCTACTCATGACTTCACCACGTCGGCACGTCCTGACGTCACCACAGTCATCACCAGGGGCGTCGCCTGGGGTAGGCATCCGGGGCTATTCTTTAGCCCCGGACAAATTCTCTCTCAATAATATAATACATTAACCTACTTTACCTATAGGACGGACGGCAGAATTGTAATTTCCCATGTTCAGTGAATGCAACACAGAGGCAAGACGACGCCACCAGACCAATCAGAGAGTTGCATGGAAATACACGTGTTTTATTGGCTGACAGGTACGTACCTCTCCTCTGTGACAATGTTTAAACTTTAAACTGTCAGCCCCGGACGCGGAGATTCTGAAGATGGACATTAGACATTTCTTTAATAAAAAAGACGGCAATTCTCAAGTGGTGGCTCACACAACAACCCCAGAGCCACCACCTGAGCCAGGTGAACAAGGTATGTACCGGTCAGTAAACTTACAAGTTATGCGAACATGTAAGCAAAGCATAAATTATAGCTACGTTGACGTTACTTTGAATCGCGCGGGTAAGCTAAACCGTTAGCAAGTAGCTATAGCTAGCCAGATATATTAAATAAACACTTTGTCATACAATCTAAATGTTGTGTTTTTTAGCGTTACTTGGTGATTTCAAAGAAAGCTCTCTGGGAAATGTTGACTTACTGTCTGTGTTCGACATGAAGCTAGAAGCTACCTTACAGTAAAGTTGATCCTGATTCCTGAGTCCTGTCGTGTTTCATAGTTAGCTTAGCTAAGCATCAACCTAGCACTGAAATATATGGATGTTATGTGACAGTATTTCTGAGAAAAAGTCAGCTGAAATGGTGGCATAGTTGCCACTGCTTTACGTGTCGACAGCATGTTTGAACGTATTTGCAGCAGTACATGTGGCTGTCTGGCCACTGACGTTGCCATAACAACACCTGAATTTAAATGTGCAACCTCTTTTTGTGACAGATTTTGCATGAAAATATAATTCTTCTGATTGATATTTCCTATTGACAGCTAGTTTCTATGTGAACATTATGAGATGGACAGCCAGCTAACAAGCTTTTTATACAAATATTTCAGATCAAAGCCAATCCAGTGGGGCTCCTGAAAGGGAGCAAGGGACACTATGCTCCCAAATATTAAGCCTTGACCCCCATCTTAAAATTGATATGATCAAAAAATGATCTGCATTGTCGGAGGCCTTTTTTCCTCATTATCATGTCAAATTGTACAGCTTTCCTTAGTGTTGAATGCAGAAAGATGACTATATTAGAGTATTAAGTGAAAATGACTATATTAAAGTTTTAAGTAAATATATTAAGTGAATTACTCAAACTGCATTTTGTATAGGAATGATTCTGTCCTATTGGCAGATAACTACTCTAACAGTGATATCTACAAGAGATGTCAATTTAACTATTTTCAATTGGTTAGTATTACATTTTGTGACAGTGTGGTGACACTCATTTTAATGAAGACAAATGTGTGTATCTTGAAATTCATTTATTTGACAGAGCTGGAAACTGATTGACTTACATACTTGTTTGTGTTTACCTACACAGTCATCACAGATGAGCCAAACAGAGTAGAGGATGAAGAAAAGGAGAACAGGAGAAAGGGACACACAAGAAGGAGATACAAAAGACAAGAACGACAATGGAGACAACAATGAACAGGAACACCAGAACAGACAAGAGTCAATGAGTAACATGACTGATTTAGGGACTGCAGATACAGGGCCAAGGCAAGTGAGACACCACTGCTTTCCATCCAGCATGTTTGGCCAGCAAAAGAGATCATTTCAACCGCAAACAGCAAGAGATGAGGGATTATTATTTCCTCCTTCCATCCCTTTTTTCTGTTTAATCTGATTACTAACAACTTCTAATAAATTGACATAGTTTATGATTTAATTGGAAAATGAAGTGTTTTTAAATAATAAACCCATTTCTGATTCTAATTCTTTGATTTCTTTTTGACATATGGGTGTTGAGAGATGTATCCATATCTCTTAATGTTGCTCTCAAAGTGCACAAGATTGATGCTTTTAACTTCAGTATTTAAAAAAAGTCTTCCTGGGGGACCCCAGAGGAGGTGAGTTCCCCCCAAAATAGCACTTTGTCTGTGCTTATGTAACTCCGGTGTAGTGTCCCCTCGGCAACAGATCACTCAGAGCTGGTGATTACTTTCCTGCATTTCAATGGACAGCATATAAAAAGGACACGTGAGCTGCATTGCTTAAGAGATCCTCACATGCTATCTCTTTTACAAAATAAGTGTCCAGTCAACAACAAATTTCAGTGATCGTATAGTGGTAGTATATTTTTCACAAGCAATGTGAAACATTAAACTTATACAAACTGGTGTACAAAACTCACATACCTGCGTTGATCTCCTGGAGTGTCTCTACTCTTTCTTCTCCACATCTCTTGTCCACCATCAGAGATTGCAAACATTTCAGAAACAGCTAGAGGTAGGGGACAAACAACTCTTTCGCTGGGCATGTCAAAAACCTCCTGCTTTGATCAAGACTTTAGGGAGCCTTTAGCCCCTCTAGCAAAGGGACTGGAAAGCAAGCTTTGAAAATGCAGTACCATCTACATGCTGTCATGTTCCAGACACTGCTCTCAACCACTCAGGGCCTGCTTGAATACCTGCAGAAAGAAACAATTGACTTGGTGCAGGCAGTAGATTACAAAACAGCAGTTGAGAACACACTGAAAAGTTACCGAAGTAACGAGAAAGCACATGAGGTCTATGACAAGACCAAGGCCCTGTGCAATGATCTTGATATTCCCGAAACTGTGACACAGAGGAAGAAGCGTAGAAACATGGAAGACTTTGTAGTCGAGGCATCATGTGGAGCAATGTGAAATATTAAACATAAATAAACTGGTGTACAAAACTCACATACCTGCATTTCAATGGACAGCATCAAAGGACTCGTGAGCTGGGTTCTGGTGCTCAGATTAGCTATTGATGATCACGTTGATAAATCATATAAAACAAATAGCCAATCACACTAAAAACATGTTGCTGTGACTGTGAGCATTAAACAATTAACATTAAACTAAACAAACACAACAGAACGTTATTGTCCTTATAAAATAAAAACATACATTTTGTCCACCGAGATAATACAGGCACCTTACCCTCAAGAGATCCTCACGTGCTATGAGAGTCTCCCAGCCTCCACACACACAGCCCCCCACATTCCAGAGACCTCAGTTGTATCTAAAGGATATTCCCTTGCTCACAAAGATAACACAAAGATTTAATCTCTCATATCTCCAACTTCTGGTTACACAGACTGCTTATTATTAATACAAAGTAATTAAACACACACATATACTATTCAAGATATGTAGACTTCCCTGAAACATGACATGCTAGAGATCTTAAGCAGAATATACTCTCATCCACCTAGCCCCCTGTCCTGCATACCTACACCTCCCCCACAGAGCAATACAACCCTGTTTACTCCATGGCTCCCCGGAATGTTTGGAGCAAGTTTAGTCCTCACATTTATGAAAGAATAAAGCAGAGAAGTCAATAGAACAAAAACCCAGGTATTGTTTGAGCAGTATTCACATATCTGCTCAAGTAGCCTTATCCTGCATATCTTTAACACACACACATCTTTATCATTAACAGAAGTTGATTGTTCCTTTTAGCCTAAAGGCTTCTGTGAACTTCCCTTCACCTCGGAGTCTGCTTTACTGGACTGAATACATTTATTGATAATTCAGAAGGACTATTGTCTCTCCTAACTGTGTGACTCAATTCTCAAGGCTTTTTATGGGTCTGCCTGTCATGCATCATTAACTACAAGAATGTAACTGCATTAAATCTGAGGAAAATGTCCCTTGTAGTTCCCTTGTTCATTCGCACAGACTATTGATAATTAACAGAGAAACTCAAGGGGCCTCTTTTAATATCTCGAAATTGCAACAATACTTTCTGCCATTTCAAATGTAACACACTTCTTAAATATCAGATGATAATAATCTTCAGTTACTACTGGGCCACAAACACACACAAGATCATGCTCTGATTCACTTCACCCCAGAGTGACTGGTGTCTTGTGGAGGCCAACTCATGTCGATCCACGTCACTTCAAGTCCTCGCGTGTAGCACTCTGCCCCTTTCCCCCTCACAATTCACATCTAACCCCGTTGTAATTGTCACTTTAAAGATCTGGGTACAAGTTAGACGTCACTTTGGTTGGCTTACTATGAGGGGCTGTACAGGCCGTAATTCATACTGGTCCTCTCACGCACATACATTCTCCTGTTACATACATATATTTTCACTCTTACACACATATATTCTCCTTCTACATACATATATTTTCACTCTCACACACGTATATATTTACACTCACACATTCATACATTTTGCTCTCATATTATCATATTTCAATTCACACATTCATATATTGTCACTCACACATTCATGCATTTTGTTCTCATATTCATATATTTTAATGCTCATATTTATACATTTTGCTCTCATGCACATTCATTCAATGTTTACATTTAATATTATAAATAATATATGCATGTATGAAGACAATATATGTATGCAAGAGAAGAATGTATGTATGTATGAAGACAATATATGTATGCAAGAGAAGAATGTATGTATGTGGGAGATAAAGTATATCATAGTATTGAAACGGAAGGCAGGTCATTATCGCGCTGTGATTGGCTCAGAAGGTCGAGCGGGGCGGGCTCATGTTCAGAACTTCTGATTCAAATCAACACGATGGAGGGAGATGAATCCGTGTATCTACGGACCATTTGTTTTTCTTTATTAAAAAAGTAAACGGAAGAGCATCTGAGAGGCGTTTTTGCCCTTTTGCTTGTTACCTTACTAAATGGTCTAATGGTCATTGTAGCGAGGGGGAAGGGGGGCCGCGAAACTCGCGGAAGTGATTTCAAAACAAAAAGCACTCATTTGCTTGGAACGGTGATATTATAAACAAGGGGAAACTAGGGGAATTTAGCGATCACAACGAAAATGGCCAAGACACACATTGAGCCCAGAAAATGAATGTTATTAAGGGCTGTAAATATAATAAGCCTGTGTCTAAAATGGACAACATTGTTAGGAGATTTAAACTATACAGCGGTTCTGCACTGCGGTCACCTCAGCCGTCTCTCGAGTTTTTTTTCTTCAAATCAGTAGCTATTTTTTCCCCTGCTATATTTGATACATCCATCTTCTCCCACTTATCCGTGGCCGGGTCGCGGGGGTAGCAGTTCCAGCAGAGAGCCCCAAACTTTCTTTTCCCTAGCCACATCAACCAGCTCTGACTGGGGGATCCCAAGGCGCTCCCAGGCCAGCGAAGAGATATAATCCCTCCACCTAGTCCTAGGTCTACCCCTTGGTCTCTTCCCAGCTGGACGTGCCTGGAACACCTCCCTAGGATGGCGCCCAGGTGGCATCCTAACTAGGTGCCCGAACCAACTCAACTGGCTCCTTTCGACGCGAAGGAGGAGCGGTTCAACTCTGAGTCCCTCCCGGATGACCGAACTTCTCACCTTATCCCTAAGGGAGACACCAGCCACCCTGCGGAGAAAACCCATCTCGGCCGCTTGTATCCGCGATCTCGTTCTTTCGGTCATGACCCATCCTTCATGACCATAGGTGAGGCTAGGAATGAAAATTGCCCGGTAGACAGAGAGCATTGCCTTCTGGTTCAGCTCCCTTTTCGTCACAACGGTGCGGTAAAGCGACTGCAGTACCGCTCCCGCTGCTCCGATTCTCCGGCCCATCTCACGCTCCATTGTTCCCTCACTCGAGAACAATACCCCGAGATACTTGAACTCCTTCACTTGGGGTAAGGACTCATTCCCTACTTGGAGTGGACAGTCCATCGGTTTCCTGTTGAGAACCATGGCCTCAGATTTGGAGGTGCTGATCCTCATCCCAGCCGCTTCACCCTCGGTTGCGAACCGATCCAGTGAGTTCTGAAGGTCGCAGACCGATGAAGCCATTAGAACCACATCATCTGCAAAAAGCAGTGGTGCAATCCTTAGTCCACCGAACTGCAGACCCCCTCCCCCATGACTACGCCTCGAAATCCAATCCATGTATATTACAAACAGGATTGGTGACAAAGCGCAGCCCTGGCGGAGGCCAACCCTCACCAGAAATGGGTCCGATTTACTGCAGAGGACCCGGACACAGCTCTCACTTTGGGAGTACAGAGATTGGATGGCCCTGAGTAGAGACCCCCTCACCCCATAGTCCCGCAGCACCTCCCACAGTAACTCCCTGGGAACTCGGTCATATGTCTTCTCCAAGTCTACAAAACACATGTAGACCGGATAAGCGTACTCCCCAGGCCCCCTCCAGGATCCTTGCGAGAGTAAAAAGCTGATCCGTCGTTCCACGACCAGGACGGAATCCGCATTGTTCCTCCTCAATCTGAGGTTCGACAATCGGCCTGACCCTCCTTTCGAGTACCTTAGAGTAAACTTTCCCGGGGAGGCTGAGTAGTGTGATGCCTCTGTAATTGGCACACACCCTCTGATCCCCCTTTTTAAAAAGGGGAACCACCACCCCGGTCTACCACTCCTTCGGTACTGTTTCCGACTTCCACGCAACGTTTATGAGACGTGTCAACCATGACAGTCCCTCAACACCCAGAGCCTTCAGCATTTCTGGGCGGATCTCATCCACCCTCGGGGCTTTGCCACTGTGGAGTTGTTTAACGACCTCAGTGACCTCCCCCCGGGAGATTGGTGTTGACCCCCCGTCATACTCCAGCTCTGCCTCTAACATAGAGGGTGGAGTTGTCGGGTTCAGGAGTTCCTTAAAGTGTTCCTTCCAACGCCCTAACACTCCATCAGTTGAGGTCAACAATGTCCCATCCTTACTGTATACAGCTTGGATGGTCCCCTGCTTCCCCCTCCTGAGGTGTCGGACAGTTTTCCAGAACAACTTTGGTGCCGCCCGAAAGTCCTTTTCCATGTCTTCTCCGAACTTCTCCCACACCGCTGCTTTGCCTCGGCCACGGATGAGGCTGCTGCCCTTCGGGCCTGTCGGTACCTTGCAACTGCCACGGGAGTCCCCCGGGATAACAAATCCCTGAAGGCCTCCTTCTTCAGTTGGACGGCTTCTCTGACCACTGGTGTCCACCAGGAGGTTCGAGGGTTACCGCCCATTGAGGCACCTAGGACCTTGAGACCACAGCTCCCCGCCGCGGCTTCGGCAATAGAGGCTTTGAACACCGACCACTCTGGTTCAATGTCCCCAACCTCCACAGGAATGCCCGAAAAGCTCCGCCGGAGTTGTGAGTTTAAGGCCTCCTGAACTTGGGCCTCCTCCAGACGTTCCCAGTTCACCCGAACTACACGTTTGGGCTTACCAGGTCTATCCAGAGGCTTCCCCCGCCACTCGACCCAACTCACCACCAGATGGTGATCAGTTGACAACTCCGCCCCTATCTTTACTCGAGTGTCCAAATATACGGCCTCAGGTCCGATGATACGATAACGAAATCGATCTTGGACCTTCTGCCTATGGTGCTCTGGTACCACGTACACTTATGAGCATCCTTATGTTCGAACATGGTGTTTGTTATGGCCAATCCATGACTAGCACAGAAGTCCAGTAACAAACCACCACTCCGGTTCAGATCAGGGGGGGCCGTTCCTCCCAATCACGCCCCTCCAAGTGTCTCCATCATTGCCCACATGTGCATTGAAGTCTCCCAGCAAGATTAAAGAGTCCCCTTCAGGAGCCCCATACAGGACTCTTTCCAGGGTCTCCAAGAAGGCCGTATACTCTGAACTGCTGTTGGGTGCATAAGCACACACAACAGTCAGAGTTTTCCCCCCCATAACCCGCAGGCGTAGGGAGGCGACCCTCTCGTCCACTGGGGTAAACTCCAACAACAAAGCACCCAACCGGGGACTTGTGAGTATCCCCACACCCGCCCGGCGCCTCACAACTTGAGCAACTCCGGAGAAGAATAGAGTCCAACCCCTAAACAGAAGTAAGGTTCCAGAGCCGACGCTGTGCGTAGAGGTGAGCCCAACCAGATCCAACTGGTAACGCTCCACCTCCCGCACAAGCTCCAGCTCCTTCCCCCCCAGAGAGGTGACGGTCCACGTCCCCAAAGCCAGCTTCTGTCGCCCGGGTCTGGTCCGTCGAGACCCTCTGCTTTCACTGCCTCCCTTCTGGCTGTTTCCCGTAGGTGGTGGGCCCGCGGGACGGAAAAGCGGAGGTGTTGCCCACGTTGCCTTTTCGGGCTGTGCTCGGCCGGGCTCCGTGGCAAGCCCGGCCACCAGACGCTCGCCGACGAGTCCTCCTTCTGGGCCTGGCTCCAGAAGGGGACCCCGGGCTTCCTCCGGGCCGGGTATCCTCACTTCTTGTTTTTTCTTTCATGAGGTCTTTTTGAACCAATCTTAGTCTGGCCCCTTGCCTGAGACCAATGTGCCATGGGAGACCCTACCAGGAACACAAGGTTCCAGACAACACAGCCCCCAGGTTAATCAGGGCACACAAACCTCTCTACCACGGTAAGGTGCTGGTTCTTCAGAGAGGTTATATTTGATGATCGATACAAATATTTGTTAACACAAGTTCTCAATAAAAGTAACACTGTTGTACTCGGTACTAGTTTGACTGCTACCAAAAATAAAATGAATTACTTTTACTGTGTACTTTATGAGTAATCCTCTGTCAAAGTCCCCTCCATAGTAGCCTACATAATGCATGTGTTCTGCTATCTTTGATGAATGATAAAAAGACAATTTTACCATTAGTTCTTAATGATATTGACTGCGGTCAACTCAGCCGTCTCTCGCATTTGTTTGGTCAAATGAGCAGCTCTTCATTTTGGAGTGCGCAATTAATAGCGTCTTTACGATAATCGCAGAGAAGGGGCGCTGACGGTAGTTCTAGATCTTATGCTATATTTGATGAGGGATCAAATTATTTTTAGCTATAAGTTCTTAATAAAATTAGTACCGTTGGACTCAGTACTTGTTAAACTACTACCACAAATACAATTAAGTACTTTTACTGTGTACTATTTGAGTAATACTCTGTCAAACTCCCCTCCAGAGTATAATAATGCATGTTTTCTGCCCTCTTTGATGAAAGATAAAATGATTTTTTTGCAATAAGTTCTTAATAAAATCGGTACTGTTGAATTCAGTACAACTTGGACTACTACAAGTACAATTAAGTACTTTTACTGTGTACTTTTTGAGTAATACTCGTTTAAACTCCTGTCCTGAGTACACAAATTAATGTATTCTGCTATCTTTGATCATGGGCGGCGCCAGGATTTTTTGCTGCAGTAGCTTAGCAGTTGCTATATGACAGCAAGGCGTTGCTAGTTAATTTTCAAAATAAACAAACAATACCAGTGGGCCAAGCACGAGCCTGTTCATATTGTAGCGTTCACCGCTATTCAAGATCACTCAAGCCTTCAATGTCGAAAACGTTCTCTTTATTTACAGAACTAATCAATAGTGTAACACTCATGACTTTCACGTAACACACACCGGAAAACGCACACACATACACACACCTGGAAGGGGCGGTCTCTCCCTAACTCCCACCAACAACATTGCCTAAATAACGCACTTTTCCTCCTCTCTGGCCTCATTCTGTGACTCTCCTCCTCCTCCTCCTCCTCCTCCTCCTCCTCCTCCTCCTCCTCCTCCTCCTCCTCCTCCTCCTCCTCCTCCTCCTCCTCATTCTCAGTTCTCAGTTCTCTTCTCCTCATTCACAATTCCCCGTGTTAGATCTCACTGTCAGCACGCCTCGAACAATGCGCCATGTCGGAAAATACAACACGTTCTTGATTCATTTAAAATGACAATTTGTAACTGAGAGGAGTGACTGCTCATTTCTGCCGAGATGCTCAAAGGGTGAGACGCTGTGTCTGAGAATCACTGACTAGCAGAATTTGTATATTCTGGAGTGGAGCTCTGCAGACAGCAGGGTGGAGGAAATGAGGGCAGTGGATCATCACCGTGGGCTCTTCTACACATGCGCATAACACTCACATGCATATTAATGTGAATCTAAACAAATGCAACACCTTAACGTTAACACAATACCAACAAATAATTCCATGCACATTTATATTGTGTTTTATCAGCTGTCAATTCAAATTGAACACATGGAAACACACACACACACACACACACACACACACACACACACACACACACACACACACGTATGTGTACGTTAGAAGGGGGGCAGAGTCACTCACCAATGGGTCACATCTGTCAGAGCAGGACAATGCGTCTGTTGTTGTGGTTCAAAGCAAAAGCGTCTATGATCTCCTGCACATCTAGGGCTCTTGCACGTTCTGCATTGATGGACAGCAAAGCCAAATTGCTATTCCTTAAGTCCCCGCTGTTGCTCCTCATGTAGTTTTTGACACGCCGTAAACAAGAAAAGCTGCGTTCGCAGGTTGCAGACGTGACAGGCAGTGTGACCGATATACACAAAAGTCTGTGCAAATCAATAAATGCATCCTTGTATGGCCGGAGAAGGGAGAGAAATTCGTGCGTGGTTTTCACAGTTTGTCCCTGCTGCTGCTCTTTTCGGTCAAGGAGCCGTCGAACTTGGTGCAGTTCTGCAGACAGGTTGTCAGTTTTTACCCCATAATACTGGGCCATGGGTGACAGGTGTTCCATCTCAAGGAATGACTTATGTGTTGGATTTAAGGCAAACGCGCCCTGTAGAACTCCACAAGATGATGAAAACCGCCTTTTCATTTCATTGACGAGTGGTCAATGACAGGGTAGCAGTGCTTTCGGATGTCATCAGAGGAGGTGAGTGGTGTAAGTTTTCCTGTTGGAGCATCAACTACAAACTCCTGTAGGTGGCATACAGGCTGAGTCTGACGTCGCTCTTGTCTCAACTGGAGGAGGATGCCAGTCTTGGTGGAGAGGGCTTGTGCTTTGTCCAAAATGTCATTCCATGATTTTTCATTTCGCTTTTCGGAGAGGGATGTAATTACCGACTCAACAAGATCCGTAGCCAGTTGCAGATCTGGAGACTGTAAATGGTCGGACAAGAATTTGGTGGCCCGAAACATATCCTCAAATAGAGTGAGTTGCACAGCAAAGTGAGCGTCTATCAGTGCCTTCACTGCTCGAGCTTCTGTCTTCCTGCGAGCGTTTGACTGCGTGATGACCTCATCGATTGTGGCATAGATTGCTGGCAGTGTTTTCTGAATGGCCCACAGTGCTGAATACTGACACGCCCATCTAGTGTCTGACAGCTTTTTTAGTTCAACCGGCTTTTCTGTTGGTTCAAGTTCCTTTTGTTTTTTATGGAAAATGTTGTGCACGACAGAGCCAGAAAATAAATTATACAGCATCTGCACAACTTCAAAAAAATCCCCTGCTGGTCTTACATTCTTGACGCAGTCAACTAAAACTAAATTTAGCCGGTGGGCATGGCAATGTACATAAAGGGCCTGTGGCACCTCCTTCCGAAATCTCTCCTGCACACCGTTATTACACCCCGACATGACAGCGGCACCATCGTAGCATTGGCCAATGCACATGTTGTGATCAATGTTACATTTACTGAGCGTCTGTTTGATCGTTGTCAAAAGTGAATCGGCGTCTAGTTCATCAGCTGGGGTGAAGTGAAGGAACTCCTCCTGTATGCCATCGTTATGTATATAGCGCACTGCCACAGACACCTGCTCCTTTTTACTCACGTCTTTGCTCTCATCCACCATCAGTGCAAACACTCCAGCTTCCTGTACTTCCCCACTGATTTGATCCCTGACCATATTTGACATCAGCTCAATTATCTCATCTTGTATGTCGTGGTGTGTGTACTTTGCATTTCTCGGATTATCGGATATTTTTTTTGCCACAGTTTTGTCAAACTTGCCAATCAGGTCTAAAATTTCGATGAAGTTTCCCCTGTTGTTTGATGATGCTTCACTCTCCCTATGCCCTCGTTGTGCAATGGTTTGACACGCAGTGTAACGCAATGCTTCCACAACCCCCCGCATATATTCCCTGTTTTCACATACAGTTTTTGAATGTCCCTCGCTGAGTGCGTTGCTGATTTTCGAGCCACTCTCTTTCCTTAATTTAAATTCAGACCATGCATCCATGGCACATGTATGTCCACTGCTCACATCATGAGTAATGAATGACTGCGTAGCTTTCACCCAGGTTTTAAATCCGTCATGGGTAAAGGCGGTTTCTTTATGGAGCAAAATGCCTGCAGGCAAAACACAATACACTGTCCATAGTAATTGAGTACTCTAGCCAAGTATATTGCTCGTACCATCGGCGATTGAATGACCGCATTTGCAGTCCGTACTTCTTTGACGGGTATTTTCTCAGCATAGGACGTCTTGGTCCATCACAGGCTGACTGGCTGATGTCAATTACGGTGCGGAGAGGAGCAGCGCTAGTTCCACTAGTTCCACTGCAGCTCGTGGTAGCAGCTAGCTGGTCCTGCTGCTGCGGGTGCAGCGGGTCAGTTGGCGGGGGCACCTGTTCTTCGTGGTCCCAATCCTCCCGGTTTTCATAGTGAACATCGGGATCCTTGTGGATAGCAGGGTTGTCCGGCTGGACCGGCTCCGTTGGAGATCGCGGTCGTTTACGCTGACTTGTGACTGTGAGAAATTTTTCCATTTTCGATCTACTGAGAATTAGCCAAGTAACAGTTCACGCAGTAAATTACAACGACCCGCCCCTGATAGATCCCGCGAAAATGTATCATATTTATACACATTCTCGCAGGCTGCGAGAATGTGTATAAATATGATACATTTTCATATCAAAACAATGGGGTTGCTAAGCCGTTGCTAGGCCAATTGTTGGAGTTGCTATAGCAACTCCAAGATACCCCCTGGCGCCGCCCCTGACGATAAAGATGTAAAAAAAAAAGAAAAAAAAAAAAGGAAGTGGAGAGATTGTAAAACAAATGTGATTGATTGTTCTGAGTTTATTGCTGATGTGTTCGGATCCGGCTATTATTGAAGTGTCTCTGCTATGTGCACTATTTGTTGTTGAAATCATTTGATTAATGTTCTGATTGAAGGTCAACAGTTTAATGGCAGTATTGATCCTGTGTTGTTACTTAACAAAAGGAAGGGAGATGTTACAGGGTGGTTTAGGCTCGGTTGCACCTCCACCCTGTGGACGTATTGTGCCTGTGTTATATATATCTGCCTCACGTAATATACCTCCGTTGTATGATTGCCTGCTCAGTGTGAATACACGGCGTTGAGACACAGCCTGACTTGCCTTGTTTATTAATGCACATACATCTACAAACAGTAGCGTCCAGCTAGCTTAGCGATAAATACACACAGCGTTGTATTCTCCTCCCCCTGTGGGCCCTAAAAGCTTCAGATAGTGGATACCTGAGCTCCATAGCGTCCCGCTAATGTGAAACATACACACAGCGTTTGCGGGACATTCTCCTCTCCCTGTCGGCCCTAAAAGCTTCAGAGGGTGGATAGCTGGGCTCCGTAGCGTCCCACTAGCTTAGCCGCTAGCTAAAGGTAAACATAGATGGGTACATACTATAAAATATGAATAAATCGTCACCGATGTAGAGGATATATTGTTTTATTCACTTTGAACTCGGCCAAATGGAGTTTAATGCTTTGGGATTTAAATTAGGCCACATAGTACGTGCATGGGTTTGAAAGTATAACGTGCTAGCCTGCTGTAATACATCGTATAGTCAGGCACAAATGTATGAGAGATTTAACAATGGCCAATTATATTTCTTAAATAATATGTAGCCTATTCCCAGAGCATAATTCATGGGGCAACAAGGTGAGGTGTAAAATGTGTTTTAATATCATAAATGTTACGCCAGCAAACTTCTTGTACGGACTTCGGCAGTAGTGAATACTCACTGAACGAATTAAGTACAAAGACGAATCGTTCGCGAACGTGCAAATCACCAGAAGTCGTTCGCGAACTGGTGAACGAATCAGTGAACGAATCTTTCAAGTGAACTGAATCAAAAGATTCGTGTCCCCGAAGGGAATCGGAATTCCCATCACTAGTGGTTTTCTCCTCTCTGCTCTGCTGCGGCCAGGCAACTGTGAGTCTGAGCTAGTGATGTGTCGCCCGCGAACGAGCCGTTTTTTCTTTCTTTTTTTTGCGGAGGGATCTAGATTGGCATGAAGGCACATTGTGCAATGTGCACATTATCCCGCTTATAATGTGGCCACATTCTCAACAAAGTAATGACATGACTCCCAATATTAATTTTAATGCTTTTATGGATTTAGAAAATGATTTTATTGATTTAAAAAATAGTTTTATGCAGAGGTGGATTTAGGATTGTAGGAGATCCGGGGCTTAGCCCAGGAGTCGTTGGGTTGGGGGGGGTGCAGGGGTACAGTGCTATTTTTTATAAGTGGGGGGTTGACCGAACATCCTTTAGGGGGGTCATCGCCTCCTCTCGGGGGGTCCGGGGGCATGCTCCCCCGGGAAGATTTTTTTTAAAATATTGAAGTTGAAAGCATCGATCTGGTGCACTTTGAGAGCAACATTAACCCTACCTTAATAACACCTTAAAGCGGACAAAAGGCACTGGAGAACACTCATTAACACCCTTTAATGAAGCAAACTAATGCCTTAACTCACTCAAATAGTCGTTATTAAGGTGAAACGAATGTGCGTAGAGTTTTAAAGGATGCAGATAGTCTCACCTTGATTCTGGCGCATTGCTTATCGTTTTATAGATCTATTCTCATCCAACATCTTTGTTTGTGACGTAAAGAGTGTAAGAGTCACGTTTCTGAATCGGACACTCTGAGTGGATGCAGTCACAGCCAATCGGAGTCTGATTCAGAGGGTTGCCTGTCAGTTCTGTTGTTATGTGTACTGAAACGAGAGCCGGTATAATTCCACGCGTGAAAACAAAATAAAAATTGGAATACGTTATTTTAGTGTCTTAAAAGTAGACTGAGTTATGAAGGGTTAACGTTACATCTTAGGATAATTTTTAGTCATGTTCTGTATACATACTAACATATAAGGGTATACTTAGTGTCACACTCCTAGGTTTATGTCACAGTTTTAGTGTTGTCTGTCTGGTTATGGGTTTTGTAAGTCTGTTCATTCGGTGTTTTGTCTTCCTCCTTGTGTTTTGTCTGGTCCTCCTCCCTGTCGTTAGTTTCCCTGGTGTGTCTGATTGTCTCATTGTGTTCACCTGTTGCCCTTGTGTTTCTCCCTCCCCTGCCCAGCTGTGTCTTGTCCTGTAATTACCCTTCTGTGTATTTAGTCTAGTCTTCCCCTGTGTTCCATGTCGGTCCATTGTTTTCCCTCCATGTCATTCCACGGTCCATGTTCCTTGTGCTGCTCGTTTGTTTTTGGAATTTTTGGATACTGCCTTTTTGACACAGCTTTTTATTATTTAATAAAGCTCGCTTTTTGTTAAAATATGCATTTGAGTCCAATCTGCTTCACCCCCTCGTAACAGAATGGACCGACCAAATTTGGACTCAGCGGATTTTAATGTTTTGGCCTCACAGGCGGAATGTCTTGGGTACTCTCTGGAGTACATTTTTTACACCTGGAAGAACGCCTCATCTAGACGGGGTAAAGAGGCTGCTCTGAAGGAGGCACGCCAGGAGGTTGCTCGCAAGCCCTGGCTCAGGAGCTTGTTGCCTGAGTGGCTACAAACTTTTTCAAGCAGCCCTGAAGACTTGTCACACGCTTCTAATCCTTTCCTGGGATCCGACTATTGTCCTGTTGGAGGTCCACGGAGTCTCCAAAAAGCCTCTAGGAGACGCAGGACAAGGATTCCAGCCCGTGCTCCAACAGCCATGATCCCGGCTTCAGTTCCGGTTTCCACAGCCCTGGATCAATGCACCAGTACCGGTCCGCAGAGCTATGATTCCTTGCTCTATTACCTGGCCCACACAGCCATGGTCCAGGCCTCTGTTCCGGTTCCAGTGGCTCCAGCTCCAGCCTCAGACCCTTTCTCAGGAACCCGTCTGAGGTTTGGAGGTCCACGGAGCTTCCAAAAGGTCTCTGGAGGATGGAAGGCCAGGATTCCAGCCCGTACTCCAGCAGGTTCGGCCTCAGTACCGGCCCCAGCTGCCATGGTTCCGGCCCTGGTTCCGGGTCCAGCAGCTATGGTCCCGGCTTCAGTACCGGCCCCAGTAGCCAAGGTCCCGACTCCAGTTTCGGCTCCAGGACTGGATTACCGGCCGACACCAGCTCCCCGAATCCTGTCGGCGTGCCGGCCGGCTCCAGCGCCTCGTCTCCTGTTGGCTCACCGGCCAACGCCAGCTCCCCGTGTCCTGTCGGCGTACCAACCGTCTCTAGTCCCATCTCCAGTCCCTCCTTTAGTCACTTCTCTAGTCCCATCTCAAATCCCAACTCCATGTCCTGTCCCGTTGGAGGTCCCGCCGTCTACTCTCCTGCCGGGGGTCCTGCCAACCCTTTGTCCTGTCCCGTTGGAGGTCCCGCCGTCTACTCTCCTGCCGGGGGTCCTGCCAACCCTATGTCCTGTCCCGTTGGAGGTCCCGCCGTCTACTCTCCTGCCGGGGGTCCTGGCAACCCTTTGTCCTGTGCCGTTGGAGGCCCCGCCGACTACTCTCCTGCCGGGGGTCCTGCCAACCCTTTGTCCTGTCCCGTTGGAGGTCCCGCCGTCTACTCTCCTGCCGGGGGTCCTGCCGGCTCCTTGTCCTGTCCCGTTGGAGGCCCCGCCGACTACTCTTCTGCCGGGGGTCCTGCCAACTCTATGTCCTGTGCCGTTGGAGGCCCCGCCGACTACTCTTCTGCCGGGGGTCCTGCCAACCCTATGTCCTGTGCCGTCGGAGGTCCCGCCGACTACTCTCCTGCCGGGGGTCCTGCCAATCCTATGTCCTGTTCCTCTGGGGGTCCCGCCGACAACTCTTCTGCCGTGGGTCCTGCCGGCTCCTTGTCCTGTTCCGTTGGAGGCCCCGCCATCACCTGTCTCGCCGGGGGTCCTGCCATCTCCATGTCCTGTCCCGTTGGGGGCCCTGCCAACTACTCTTCTGCCGGGGGTCCTGCCAACCCTGTGTACTGTTCCGTTGGCGGCCCCGCCATCACCTGTCTCGCCGGGGGTCCTGCCAACTCCTGGTCCTCTTCCGTGGGGGATCCTGCTGAGGCCTGTCCCACTGGCTCCGGTTCCTGTTCGGCCGGCACCGGGTTCTGCCCGGCCTCCGGAGCTGTCTGGTCTTCGCCCTCGAGCCCGGCCCCCCGAGAGCCGCGGTCTTCGCCCTCGGGCCCGGCCCCCTGACTCTTCCTGCCGCTGCCTTCGCCCTCATGCTCGGCCCCCTGAGTTCGCCCGCTGTGGCCTTCGCCCCTCCATGGTCTCTGCCTTGCCCCCGGGCCGTCCGCCCTCCACCCGTCCTCCAGACCCCCTCCACCCACCCTGCTGGACTTTGTTTTTTGGGACGTCTGGGATCCGTCCCTTGAGGGGGGGGTTCTGTCACACTCCTAGGTTTATGTCACAGTTTTAGTGTTGTCTGTCTGGTTATGGGTTTTGTAAGTCTGTTCATTCTGTGTTTTGTCTTCCTCCTTGTGTTTTGTCTGGTCCTCCTCCCTGTCGTTAGTTTCCCTGGTGTGTCTGATTGTCTCATTGTGTTCACCTGTTGCCCTTGTGTTTCTCCCTCCCCTGCCCAGCTGTGTCTTGTCCTGTGATTACCCTTCTGTGTATTTAGTCTAGTCTTCCCCTGTGTTCCATGTCGGTCCATTGTTTTCCCTCCATGTCATTCCACGGTCCATGTTCCTTGTGCTGCTCGTTTGTTTTTGGAGTTTTTGGATACTGCCTTTTTGACACAGCTTTTTATTATTTAATAAAGCTCGCTTTTTGTTAAAATCTGCATTTGAGTCCTACCAGCTTCACCCCCTCGTAACACTTGGTGTGGTTACTCCATGTTTACTAGCTATAACATTAACGTTACATCACTCTTTTTCACTTTTTACTCAGTCAGCCAGAGTGCAGATATCACCATTAGATTGACAAACCTGAAACATCATCCATTTCTTGACTACTGGTCATGACATTGTTGTCAGCTGCTTATACTGCTGCTGCTGCAGCTTGTGGCGCCGGCTGCTTCAATGACAATAACTTTCTAATATCCATAACTGTAGGCTATTAGCTTAAAACTCGTCAGGCACTAGGAAGGATCACTTCTTCTTCAGGGCAGGCTACACAGTACGCAGGCTAATGTCCCACAGTGGCTGCCTCTCTGGTGGACTCCGGTACTGCACATTACTCCCGAGACGTTTTCAAAAACATTTTTTTTTTTTTTTTTAAGTGAAACATCCGGGGCTTTTCAGAAAACATCCATAGCCACCCCCTAGCGCCGCCACTGGTTTTATGTATTGATTTAAATTGACATGCATCCGCTAAGGAAAGTAGTCCGTTGTTACTGTTTGAACTAACGTAGCAAGGAACTGCTTCAATAGTGTTTTTGAGGAGCTTTTTGATTACAGATTTGAAAACATCGTTGCTTGCTTTAAAAGTAGCACAATTCATTATGTCAAACCTTGGAAAGTATCTAGATGTCCCTGCCCTAATGCCAAAGGAACTGGCAACTGAATATGTGTTGCCGTTTGATGTCTATGTCTGGACCGCTGCGTAAAAAGGAGGGTTTCTGCCCCATTACTTCTCTTCTTACTTCTATAAGAATAAAACACGGAGGACGGAGATCTCTTTTTCTCCCCCTCTTCTGACAGCCCAGCAGCTGATTTCAGAGCATGCTCCCCTCTCCTGCAGGGGGGCGTGGTCAGCTGCAGCTCACAGAATCAGCCCCCTGCAAAAACAGCGCTATATATACTTTATATAGGTCGATACAGTAGCCCCTTTTTTTTTTAAATAGTTTGTATATGTGTTGCTATCTGTTTTGTGTAGCGTGGTTTTACAAGCAAGTCAATGCATTCATTGGGTGGTATCAAGGTACACGGGTCTGTAAATGCAATGAAAACAATTGGCCACAGCAAATCATTTATATTAAACATGTAATTTTTACTTTTGAATACTTCAGTACAAAGGATGTATTGAATAATTTAAGTGATATGTGTACACATATAAATCATTAGTCAAAACAGGGCTACATTTGATTTAATTAAAAGGTATGTGGTAAACTGAAGAGCCGTTTGGGAGCCGAAAGAGCCGGCTCTTCTTGGTGAGCCGAGCCAAATGATCCGGCTCACCAAGAAGAGCCGGAATTCCCATCACTAGTCTGAGCGCTTGTGAGTACTATGGGAGGGAGGCGGTGCTCACGGCAGCACCCACGGCTCGTTAACTGCAGAACAATACGTGAGTCTCCAAACACCAGAAAAGTCCCTAATAACACCATTATAAATCGTTAGATTAGTCGTTAGTTGCTTTTGACACAAATAAGTAGCCGGAGGGTTTGGAAAGCCGCCAAATTTAACGAGAAAATCGCCAAGTTGCCAACACTGCTCCCTCCATCGTGTTGATTTGAATCAGAAGTTCTGAACATGAGCCCGCCCCGCTCGACCTTCTGAGCCAATCACAGCGCGATAATGACCTGCCTTCCGTTTCAACCATACTCCTTCCGTTTCCACAATACTTTATCTCCCACATACATACATTCTTCTCTTGCATACATATATTGTCTTCATACATACATACATTCTTCTCTTGCATACATATATTGTCTTCATACATGCATATATTATTTATAATATTAAATGTAAACATTGAATGAATGTGCATGAGAGCAAAATGTATAAATATGAGCATTAAAATATATGAATATGAGAACAAAATGCATGAATGTGTGAGTGACAATATATGAATGTGTGCATTGAAATATGATAAGATGAGAGCAAAATGTATGAATGTGTGAGTGTAAATATATACGTGTGTGAGAGTGAAAATATATGTATGTAGAAGGAGAATATATGTGTGTAAGAGTGAAAATATATGTATGTAAAAGGAGAATATATGTGTGTAAGAGTGAAAATATATGTATGTATAAGGAGAATGTATGTGCGTGAGAGGACCAGTATGAATTACGGCCTGTACGGCCCCTCATAGCTTACTCTTCCTCAAGCGACTCCTGTCTGTAAGAACCATCTATTTTTACCAGCCACAATTGACCCCCGATTTTCTCACTTGGAGAGGGAAGGCCTCCGCTGCATAGGGGAGTTATACATTGATAGCCTGTTTGCCAGTTTTGACCAACTACGGGTTGCCTTTAATCTAAGAAGATCTGATTTCTTTAGATACTTTCAACTAAGGGATTTTGCTAAGACCCACTCTCCACAATTCCCCCAATCCCTGCCTCCCAGTGGAGTGGATCTTGTACTTGGAGCAATAACTTTGTTAGGCGCCATGTCTCTTATTTGTATGATCTTTTTTCTCCGTATGAATGAATCTGCCATTAACAAGATTAGAACTAATTGGGAAAAGGAACTACAGACCACCTTCTCTGATGACTTTTGGAAGGAGGCCCTGAGAGCCGTTAACTCATCCTCCAGTTGCGCTAGACTCAGCCTAATACCGTTTAAAGTTCTCCATAGACTACATTATAGCAAGGCTAAGCTCTCCAGGATTTATCCAGATAGATGACCGGTGTGATAGATGCTCCCAGGTCCCCTGCGACCTGACTCACATGTTCTGGTCGTGCCCTAAATTATCTAGCTTCTGGCAATCTTTCTTCGAATGCATTTCTGAAATTGTAGGTCTAAAAATCTCTCCATGATACTATGTCTCTTCTAAAGTTGGAAAAAATGAAGTTTACTCTCCGGGGTTCCTCAGATAAGTTTTACGCTCATTGGAGGCCACTGATCAGCTATGTAGACCATCTTCCCCCTGATATGGTGTTGCTGGGATTCTCCCTTTATCTATTTATAATTCTGATATGATTACTCCCCTGTCCGCCACACATGCAGCCCGTGTGACATCCCTGGATATGTGTTAGTATGTGTACATGTATGTATGTATGCAGGTATGTGCATGTATATTTTTGTATACAGAGTTCTCATGAACCAAGTTCTGATGAACCTTTGTGGGAAAAGTACTGCGGTGTGAAAGCGATCTGTACTGGGACTCCCAGCAGCTTCTACTGAAGCCTTCCGAGTAAATCGCCAGAACGCCGACACCTCCTCATCTCCACCTCTCCCATGTTTTCTTTTGTGTTGCCATAAGTTAGTCTCTCTGCGTTTCTGCGCTGGGCTAATGCTAATGCTAATAATGCTAATGCGAGGATAATAAAATGGCGGCTTCACAAAACTTTTTGGGAGTTTTACGGGGCGTGGTTTGCAATCCGCCCAGCCAATCAGAAATAGGAACCTTTTTCTCCCACGAAAGTACCTGCTCTCTAGCAGGGACGGAAAAGGGGGTGAAAAGGTTCTCATGAACTCATTTTAGTTCCGGATTGTTTTGGTGTGAACGCAACATTTCGGAACTATATCGGAACTAAAGTGGGAAAAGTACTGCGGTGTGAACGCGCCTATTATCTACAAGGTGCTCCATTTCAGAAAAATTCCCCAAAAAATCCATTGCATTTTAACTCTGTTTAAAGACACTGAAGTCCTGCCTGTGCCATACATTGTCCAAAACAATTAAACTTAATAAACTGTGCAGTACACAAACTGTACAGAACACATACATTTGAAATATTAATTTGCATACTAAGTTACCATTTCAAAGTGTTGTGATGGTGATATTAAAAGAGAATTGTCAGTATTTCATATGTTTACTCAACCTATAAAGGGGCTTTCTAATGGTGTGGCTGTAAAAGCCTAAACATTTACCTTATCCATTAATCATCTACAATTAAAAATACTTAATTATGTCATTTTTAATAGGTAACCTAATGGAAATGTAAGAGCTTTTGTCAATAAGAACAGTAAAATGTCTCCCCTGTATGTTGTAACAGTGACAACAAATTGGGTGACAGTCGGGAACAGTCACTGCATTTGTCATCTGTTCCCTGAGTCATTGCATCTTAAATGCTGGTGAATAGTTTTAGCTGTTATTTTCTTGACATATGTTTTTCCCCTTCTGTTTATTTATTTTGAATATCTCTCAGAGTCCATAGAGTACACATTGAAAATATGTGTCTCTGCCTCTTCAATTGATTGAATAACATTGATGTGTTTTCTCCTGGAGCCTGCCTCAGGGAACTCATGCTTTTGTCATTTGTTCTTTTGGTAGACAGTCAAGTACTGCAGAGTTGTGATCAGGGCATAAAGAAAAGCTTGTACAGAACATATTGAGTAAATAGGTTGCCATTCATCCTGCATCAAATTGTGGATAGAGATAACAAAAGGCTATACAAAGGGGTTATTTGTCTTGGAAATTGGTCTTGTTTAAATAAGCTCATCTTGGAATTACATTGTTAAGAGCTTTTATCTTTATCGGCAACTCTTTGGTGAGCCAGAACACATGCCCTCCAACATTTTCTGTCAATAGAAAAGGAGAAAAGTCATCAATCAAGCGGCAAACTCTGGGGAAGAGCCGGGACGCCAATACGGAAGTGCCACACACTGCAGTTCATATATTGTCCGATAGGCGATGACTGCAGAAAGGAGCAATTTCCATAGACCCCCATGTTAAAATGCCCAACTTTACAGCAGAAAAAAACATGTTTCTACCCCTGGCTGCAATAAATATTATTATGAATATAGTTAGATTTCACCTTCATGATTATGGATCTGTGAGTGAATTGTTTTCTAACACGACCCTTTTATTTATATTAGGTCTTAAAGTTTTTGCATAAATTAGGGCATGGTCACATTGAGTGACAGCTCTGTCAAGTGACTGCTGCTGCTAGCTTCAATGCAGGGGTCTCCAACCTTTTTTAGGAAGAGCGCTACTTTCAAAAAATAAAACAAGTAGTGAGCTACTTTTACTCCTCTTTCTTTTCTTTTTTTTGCAGTGTATATATTTAGCACATTTTAACATTATACTTTGTGTGCTGTTTGGGTCATGTGTTACCCGTTTGCAGTGTTTACTAAAATAAAATGTATTCAATTTAATTATTTTAACCTGCTTTATTTTGGGGTGGACCTCACCTCCTCTAGGGGGGTCCAGGGGCATGCACCCCCAGGAAGATGTTTTTTTAAATGTTGAAGTGAAATGCATCAATCTGGTGCACTTTGAGCACAACATGAATTGATGGATTCAGCTCTCAACACTCATATGAAAGGGAGCTGTATACTTTTCAATAATCGAAAAATCTTTAGAATATGATCACAACCAATAACAAATCATTTAAACTTGTTTATTCTTATCTTATGTTACCTATAGTTAGCATTCTTTCTTTTTATTTATGCACATTTTACTAATCACTCCCCTTTTAAACTGTTGCAAGAACGTGATTGGTCGATATTCATTGTGGGGGGAGGAGGGGTGTTGGATAGATATAGAGTTGTAGTAAGTAGATAAATTCGCTAAGATTGAGGTTTCGTTTATGCAGAGGGTAGATTATTTTAATTACATTTCCTTTTTTGTGTGTGTGTATTTTTTACATTTTGGATTTGCTTGGCGAGCTACTTATTGAGGGCTTGTGAGCTACCGGTAGCTCGCGATCGACGTGTTGGAGACCCCTGCTCTAATGGGTCCGACTAGAAAGACAAATAGCGTTAGTTACGCCTATTCCGTCAGCCAAGAAATCGTATAATCATAAACTCTTTTTTTTCATTTTCAGGGGGGCCACAGGGGGGTCCAAAGTCAGTGTTAGGGGGGCATTGCCCCCCCTGCCCCCCTAGAACCGCCCCTGCTACCAGCAGAAACTCAGCTAAACGCTGCCGTGATTAAGCGCCATATCATGTTCCAAACCACATCAAGCATTATTTCTGAAACAGTATGGAGCTCAAATGCTTTCTCTCTCGTGTGTTTACCACAAGGTCAGTACCTTTTATATCCTGCTTCTTTACACATGCTCTCTCCAGTACAGGTTAGCTCTGAGTTTTAGCGATGCTTGCTAATGTAAACAGACCATATTACTTCCAAAACACGTCGCATATTGTTTCTGATAGCGACGTTTCTGATTGGCCCGTGTGTGTAAAGACAGCCCACATTTTAGTAATGTCGTCATGACCGCAGCAAATCTGGATCAGCTCCGTTGAACCCCCGTTTAGAGATTTGGGTATGGAGGAAAAGACACTGACACTTTGTGAGTTCCCTGACACACCGGGGACACATATGTATGTATAAAATACATCAAAAAGCATTATGCATAATAGTTGACCTTTAAGGCAGTATGCTATTCATTCTGCTGTTAATGCTCATTCCCTCTAGCTCCTACGCTCCTTAATATTAGAGAAACTTGATTTCTGTCTGATGAGGGCATGACAGAATAAACTCAAGCTTAATTAGAATGGTAAATCCGAGGCAATGTCATCTTTGTTAAAGATAAGTGAGCGATGTGCTGCAGTCACAGCATGTTTTCTCTGAGTGAGCTGTACACAGCGAGTTCAAGGCTGTGTTCCGAGACACTGACTCAATGGCAGACCATTAGCCTGGCTCAGTGCCTCCAGAATCACTGGAGATAATTGCATTGCGTTGTTTAGCAAACGTAAAGGTTGTGTTGTTGTTGTTTATTTGGTGTTAGATGCAGACAGCTCACATCACACTGTGTAGCACACGTAACAACCACAGAAAACAGTGAACAAACTGTAATTATCACACTTCTTAAACAAACACCCTGCTGAAAAATATCACTAATTAAATCCAGAGAACTGTGTCAGCTTTGAATCAACCACAGCAAGAATTCCACAGTGTGGAACTTCAAATTCACAAAGATTCATTTGTAAGGTCTGTGTCAGAGAGGAGCTGATTTAAATGTTTGTTTTCGAACAGACTTAAAGTGTGAAAGCAGAGGCATGATTGGCTGATGGAGATAATAATCAGCTGATTAGAAGCAGCTGGAGACAGAATTGACAATGAATGCAGCATCAAAGCAGTCCTCCTGTTTGCACTCACTTCCTTGTGTGGAAATCTACAAAAACAACATACATTTCATTTTGTCCAAAACTCATACATTATATGATATTTCTCAGTCAGACATTAATGCTTAATGTCATACATTCAAAGCAGTCTAAGTGCCCATAGGACTGATGGAGAAACCATTAAGTACTTAGTCATGACAAAGACATTTTTCGACTGAGCTGCTTCACAAGCGTTCGCTTCACGTCGCATTAAGCTGAAGGCTTTTAGACTAATTTGACAAATGATCTGGCAAAGAAATAAAAACGTGTTCATCTTCTTCTTCCTCCGCCTCACTCACATTTGACATCTTGACAGGTAGTTATAACTCTGTTGCAGCATTACATTGCAGCCTGTTCTGCAGCAGCCTGGCAAATAAATAACTGTTTTTCATTAGTCAGCCAGACACAACAACAGGGGAAATAGAATCCAGGGGGAGAAAAACACAGGATGTTATCCTTTAAATCATGTGTGGGAATATTAATGTGTTTAAGAAGTTAGTATGTAGTTAGTAAGAAGTAACTTATAATGACATTAATGTATGACAAAACATCTCTGGCTGAACAATTGTAATAGGTTAGCACAATGTGTTGATTATTACCAAAACACTTTTTTTCATGTTTATAGTCCTAATGACATTTTTTAATTCAAAAAATGTAACTTGATTAATGAACTATCACACTGAAAGGGGATGAATGCCACTACCTCTCAATGAAATAAAGTGATGTGGAAATCTGATTTGACAGATGTTTTTTGCCGATGTTGCCATTTGATCTGCCAAAGACATAACATTTAAATAATAATTTCATTGGGTGTCATGAATGCTACTTGTCAATCAATATTTTTCTATTTAGACACAAACTTGTGAAAAGAAACAAATACTTTTTCATTGAAATCATCTGCAAAACAAGTAATCTCAGAGAGTCCGACACAGAGAAGAGGTCCTCACTTCCACCATCTCACCAGCTCCATCAAAGTGAGAATGAGTTTCCACTCATTAACTCTGAGAGCGTTCGCATGTCCCTTTACACAGTCACAAACACTTACTTACTCCGGATGGAATCCCAATATAAGGACAAATTGCTGAGTCTCCAAAAGTATCATAATTTTCTCCTTAAAAAATACAGTGTGTTTCCCAGTGCTCTCTGTGAATGCAGTTCCATTAGTGCATCTTTTATTTCTTACTTGTCCTCTACTGAGTTATTAGAGGACAGGGAAGACACATCAGCAAGGCTATTAAATCAGCAGCAATTAAAACAAATGTCCCAGCAGCCTCTTAAGCTGCCAAGAGAAACAGACAGGAAGTACCAAGGGTGGAAGTAACAAATTACCTTAACTCGCAATACTGCAACAATATTGTCTTGTTTTTTGTATTTGTACTTTTAAATATAAGTAATTACATGTATTATTACTTTGGTATATCTTTTAGCTACTGTTGAATCTGACACAAACATGATAAAGTCATTTTTTCCCAGAAACACATCTGTAAGCTACTTTGGAGCAACAAGTACAGTACTTATTGTGAGTTATTGCATGAGTTCAAACATGCATGCATTATGAGGGGTAAAACATTTCTTTTGAAATACCTGAATAACCTAATTGCAAGAATGGTATATTGTCAAAACCCCTAATCAGGACATATTATGCTCATTTTCAGGTTCATATCAGTATTTTGTCTCTACTGGGATATGTCTCCATGCTTTAATGTTCAAAAAGAACACAGGGATTGTATCCTTTGCAGGCCATTTACATGCACTAAAACCTATAGAACACACTACAGGAGAGGGGAAAGCATAACAGAGCCTCTTTAAATTGGGCTGCTTAACCACTAACAATGCTTGACATATAAAACCAACACATGTAACACAAGTCTATAATACTGTGAGAGAAGTCTGCTATTTCACTATCAGAGACTTTTGGATCGTGGTATTAGGTTTTTGTCAGCTTATTTTGTGAAGAACACATCTCATTGGTGTGTATCCCCGAAAAGCTACACGCTCCTCTGTTGTTGCCTGACTGGGTTTTGGTTTCACATAAAAAGACAATCATTTGTGATAAGGTGCAGTCTATTGGCTTTCATAGGAAATGCAAAAGGCAGATTTTCCAGCTGCAGGAGGGATCCTCTTACAGTTTCATTCAACATTTGCCAACTGGGCTGAAACATTATTGTGGCATGAGACGCACACATGTAGCTGGATGTGTTCTCGCTTAATGTTGACGCTAATTAACCACAGAACACTTTGTAAAACAGAGAACCATAAACAAAATCCAACATGCATTCTGAGTTTAACTGACTGTTTCAGAGAGCTATAAATGATTTTATTATGAGAAGAAAGTCTAACAGGGAAAATGGTGGAAACCTAGAGAGAAGACTCATTATAATTCAGTGTTTTTAAATGTATGTTCAGACAGAAATGCACTGAGACATTGTAAAAAGCTTCCATTTCTTTGTATCAATGCTTTCTTGATAAATTCAGCTTGCCTTATAGGCTATATTTAAGGGCTGACAAGAAATTCAAAATATATAATTGTGAAAAGATTCATCCAAATTAGTCACGTTTATCAATATGTGATATGGAAAAGCCCTTAAATTACGATATTTCAATTTAAATCATTTTGCTATTACGGCACAAGGCACCAGCATTGAATATACATACTGGAAGTTTATTTAATAAGTTAGAAAGTCAATACATTTTCGTGAGCAAGTACGAAGCCTGATCAAAATCTACTATTATGTGACCATAACAGTCTTTTGAACAAACTAACCCTTCTGCATCCTTACATAATCCATGATCCTATTCGACTGTTGCTTCTCCATGAACATAATTTTTGCCAATAAGCATTTCAAACCTTCCAATATAATATTATTATTGTATGTATTAATATACAATGGAAACCGCCCACACAGTTTAACACAGGTGAAAATCAGACTAGGGACACACTTTTTTCTCCTCAACAATTCCCCATTCACAAACATCAGTTAGAGTAGCTATGTTTGCCTTCATGTGGCTCCATGTTAATTTTACAGTGACATTTCACATTCTTCATGTTTGGAAAGGTGCTTCTGATTTGTCTGATTTTCAGAAAGTCAAGTAAGATAATACACATTGTTCATGGCCACAACAGTTACTATCTTTACAACAACAACTAGTAACATCTGGCTTCAAAATGTGAAACGAGCTCCCCATTGAAGCGCTCGACATGGAGGTGGAGTTGCAGCAATCTTTGACTCAAGTTTACTTATCAACACTAAACCAAAATTAAATGATATCTCCTTTGAAAGCCTCGTTTTTAGTCTTACGCATCCGACCTGGAAAACTTTGCAGCCAATCTTATTTGTTACAGTGTACCGTGCACGAGGTCCTTATTCAGAATTCTTATCAGAATTCTCTGAGTTTTTATCAACTTTGGTTCTTAAAACAAATAAAGTAATTATCGTAGGTGACTTTAATATTCATGTTGACCATGATACAAATAGCCTTACTGTTGCATTTAACTCTATATTAGATTCTGTTGGTTTCTGTCAGAGTGTAAATAAACCAACCCACTGCTATAATCATACTCTCGACCTTGTTCTGACTTCCATCCATCCATCCATCCATCTTCTCCCGCTTATCCGTGGTCGGGTCGCGGGGGTAGCAGTTCCAGCAGAGAGCCCCAAACTTTATTTTCCCTGGCGACATCAACCAGCTCTGACTGGGGGATCCCAAGGTGCTCCCAGGCCAGCGAAGAGATATAATCCCTCCACCTGGTCCTAGGTCTACCCCTTGGTCTCTTCCCAGCTGGACGTGCCTGGAACACCTCCCTAGGGAGGCGCCCAGGTGACATCCTAACTAGGTGCCCGAACCACCTCAACTGGCTCCTTTCGACGCGAAGGAGGAGCGATTCAACTCCGAGTCCCTCCCTGATGACCGAACTTCTCACCTTATCCCTAAGGGAGACACCAGCCACCCTGCGGAGAAAACCCATCTCGGCCGCTTGTATCCGCGATCTCGTTCTTTCGGTTATGACCCATCCTTCATTACCATAGGTGAGGGTAGGAACAAAAATGGCCCGGTAGACAGAGAGCTTTGCCTTCTGGCTCAGCTCCCTTTTCGTCACAACGGTGCGGTAAAGCGACTGCAGTACCGCTCCCGCTGCTCCGATTCTCTGGCCCATCTCACGCTCCATTGTTCCCTCACTCGAGAACAAGACCCCGAGATACTTGAACTCCTTCACTTGGAGTAAGGACTCATTCCCTACTTGGAGTGGACAGTCCATCGGTTTCCTGATGAGAACCATGGCCTCAGATTTGGAGGTGCTGATCCTCATCCCAGCCGCTTCACACTCGGTTGCGAACCGATCCAGTGAGTGCTGAAGGTCGCAGACCGATGAAGCCATTAGAACCACATCATCTGCAAAAAGCAGTGGTGCAATCCTTAGTCCACCAAACTGCAGACCCCCTCCCCCATGACTACGCCTCGAAATCCAATCCATGTATATTACAAACAGGATTGGTGACAAAGCGCAGCCCTGGTGGAGGCCAACCCTCACCGGAAATGGGTCCGACTTACTGCCGAGGACCCGGACACAGCTCTCGCTTTGGGAGTACAGAGATTGGATGGCCCTGAGTAGAGACCCCCTCACCCCATACTCCCGCAGCACCTCCCACAGTAACTCCCTGGGAACTCGGTCATACGCCTTCTCCAAGTCTACAAAACACATGTAGACCGGATAAGCGTACTCCCAGGCCCCCTCCAGGATCCTTGCGAGAGTAAAAAGCTGATCCGTCATTCCACGACCAGGATGGAATCTGCATTGTTCCTCCTCAATCTGAGGTTCGACAATCGGCCTGACCCTCCTTTCGAGTACCTTAGAGTAAACTTTCCCGGGGAGGCTGAGTAGTGTGATGCCTCTGTAATTGGCACACACCCTCTGATCCCCCTTTTTAAAAAGGGGAACCACCACCCCGGTCTGCCACTCCTTCGGTACTGTTTCCGACTTCCACGCAACGTTGATGAGACGTGTCAACCATGACAGTCCCTCAACACCCAGAGCCTTCAGCATTTCTGGGCGGATCTCATCCACCCCCGGGGCTTTGCCACTGTGGAGTTGTTTGACGACCTCAGTGACCTCCCCCCGGGAGATTGGTGTTGATCCCCCGTCATACTCCAGCTCTGCCTCTAACATAGAGGGCGGAGTTGTCGGGTTCAGGAGTTCCTCAAAGTGTTCCTTCCAACGCCCTAACACTCCATCAGTTGAGGTCAACAACATCCCATCCTTACTGTACACAGATTGAATGGTTCCCTGCTTCCCCCTCCTGAGGTGTCGGACAGTTTTCCAGAACAACTTTGGTGCCGCCCGAAAGTCCTTCTCCATGTCTTCTCCGAACTTCTCCCACACCCGCTGCTTTGCCTCGGCCACGGATGAGGCTGCTGCCTTTCGGGCCTGTCGGTACCTTGCAACTGCCTCGGGAGTCCCCCGGGATAACAAATCCCTGAAGGCCTCCTTCTTCAGTCGGACGGCTTCCCTGACCACCGGTGTCCACCAGGAGGTTCGAGGGTTACCGTCCCTTGAGGCCAGGGTCGGCTCTAGAACAAATCGAATGGGGGGGCAATCATTTACCAAGGGGGGGCACACACTGCCGTCAACAACCAACACACAAACACCAACGCAACTTCAATTTAAAAAAACATGCTGTAAAGTCTATTGTCTTTCACACACATTGCAGGAGTGTAGTGCTATTGTATAGCGCACCTATGACTTGTGCATACATGCACGGTTGTGGCACAACCACCAAAACAGAAACATATAAGGACAGAGGGTGTCGTTTTCTCATACTGATATTCTGCACAAACTGTGCTGTTGTATTTGTTGTAAAGTGTCTTTACTGTAGGTTATTTTTTATTCTGATCTTGAGAAATAAGCACAACATCTTGAATGACCTTGTGTCCCAGACACAGAGGACTTAATGGCTCATATTGTGGGTACTTTTTTAGGTAGGTATCTTTTTTCCGTGTGAGGTTGTCAGGGACACTATAGAGAGCCAAATGGCGCGTTCACACCGGAGTACTTTTCCCACAATATCAGATATATTTGCTTTCACACCAAAAAGCCCCAGGAACTAAATGAGTTCATCAGAACCGTTTTACCCCCTTTTTCGTCCCTGCTAGAGAGCAGGGACATTCGTGGGAGAAAAAGGTTCCTATTTCTGATTGTCTGGGCGGATTGCAAACCACGCCTCGTAAAACTCTGAAAAAGTTTTGGAAGCCGCCATTGTATTTGCTCGCATTAAAAGCTCAGCGCAGCGCACCAACGAAGAGATTACTTTTGTGAAAGCAGCTATGGCAACACCAAATAAATCAGCGGAGCGGTGGAGTGATGGTGATGTGTCGGCGCTTCTGGAGATTTACTCGGACGACACGATCCAGAGACTTCTACTGAAGGCAGTTTCCAACGGGAAAATGTACGACTGTATTTCGGTAAAGTTAGCGGCCATGGGAATCGTCCACAGCGCTAAGTCATGCCGGGACAAAATACAGAAACTGAAGCAGGACTACAAAAAAATAAAAGACCACAACAACAAGAGTGGTAACGGTCGGAAGACCAGCAAGTGGTAAAAGAGAACCTACATGGCGATTAAACAGATCCTGTATCCTGCTTATTTCTCCTCTGACACTTTATCTTTACAGTGAGGATATATAATAAAGGTGTGTTAACTGGTGATTCTATACTGTGCATACGACACACCCAGGGGCGCAGCTGCCCCCCCCACTGTAGAGCCTTGCCCCCCCAGCTGCCCCCCTAACTTTTGTTTCCCTAAAACTGTACTAAAACAAACCTACACTATTTCCACAAGCTTCTCAAGGAACAAAACAAGCATTATATTAGTTAAAAGTGAATCATTTTAAATATCATTTTAGGCCCGTTAAAAACGCAGCTATTAAACTGCGGAGCACCGTTCACACAGCCCGCGGCTCACACCGCTGCAGAGAGGGAGCGAGCTGTCCCAGCACCTATGGATCAGCTTCCCCTTGGAGCATTTCCCTTTCCACTAGTTTTGTTTTTACTAAGGACGAGAGCTTGAAACTAAATATTAATAAAACGCTTTAGTTTGAATCGATAGCGTTTAACAGACGGGCGCTGTTTCGGGCGTTACGTTACAAAATACTACGCAGACAGCGTTAGCTGGGAGATCGATCACTTTGCTAAACTACGCGGTAGCCTACTATTAAATCCACGTAAACTACACATCACAGCCATGAGGCCAGATCAATGAAACCAGGATACATCCTTTACCGTAAAAACTGGATCCAAACACAGCTGCCTGTGTGCGCTTGATCAATACTTTCTGATGTTATATTTATGATATGCTACATATTAGCTAGGCTACATGGCCCTAACTTGTAAAGTTATACAAGCATTTGTACCAGTGCTTTTCACAAGTAGACTCTTGCAGGCCAGACTATAGGAGTGATTCAACAACAACAAAAATACATATGAGAATCAATCAATCAATCAATCAATGTTTATTTATATAGCCCAATATCACAAATGTTACATTTGTCTCAGTGGACTTTACAGTTTGTACAAAATATCAGTATGACAATACGACACCCTCTGTCCTTAGAACCTCACATCGTACAAGGAAAAACTTCCGGAGAAAACCCACAGTTTATAAAGGGGAAAAAATGGGAGAAACCTCAGGGTAGAGCACAGAGGAGGGATCCTCTCCCCAGGACGGACAGACGTGCAATAGATGCCCGTGTGTAAATTGAAAAGATAATACATTTGCAACATAGGTAGTCCAAATGTTTGGAAATGCATGTGTGTATAATAGGAAGATGAATCCACGAGGATATCCATCCAGGACCTATGATCCAGGACCACAGGCAAGGCAAGGCAAGGCAAGGCAAGGCAAGGCAAGGCAAGGCAAGGCAAGGCAAGGCAAGGCAAGGCAAGGCAAGGCCAAAGTGCAAGGCAAGGCATAGGCAATGCAAGTGCAAGGCCACGGCAAGGGCAAGGAGGCAAGGCAAGGCAACGGCAAGGCAAGGCAAGGTCAAGGCAAGGCAAGGCCAAAGGCAAGGCAAGCAAGGCAAGGCAGGCAGGCAAGGCAAGGCCAGGCAAGGCAAGGCAAGGCAAGGCAAGGCAAGGCAAGGCAAGGCAAGGCAAGGCAAGGCAAGGCCACGGCAAGGCAAGGCAAGGGCAAGGCAAGGCAAGGCAGGCAAGGCAAGGCAAGGCAAGGCAGGCAAGGCAAGGCAAGGCAAGGCAAGGCAAGGCAAGGCAGGCAAGGCAGGCAAGGCAAGGCCAAGGCAAGGCACGGCAAGGCAAAGGCAAGGCAAGGCAGGCAAGCAAGTCAAGGCAAGGCAAGGCAAGAGCAAGCCAAGGCAAAAGGCAAAGGCAAGGCAAGGCAAGGCAGGCAAGGCAAGGCAAGGCAAGGCAAGGCAAGGCAAGGCAAGGCAAGGGCAAAGGCAAGGCAAGGCAAGTGCAAGGCAAGGGCAAGGCAAGCAAGGCAAGGCAAGGCGGCAAGGGCAAGCAATGCAAGGCAAGGCAAGGCAAGGCAAGGCAAGGCAAGGCAAGGCACAGGCAAGGCAAGGCAAGGCAAGGCAAGGCCAGAGGCAAGGCAATGGCACAGGCAGGCAGCAAAGGCAAGGCAAGGCAAGGCAGCAAGGCAAGGCAAGGCAAGGCAAGGCAAGCAAGGCAGGCAAGGCAAGGCAAGGCAACGGCAAGGCAAGGGCAAGGCAAGGCAAGGCAAGGCAAGGCAAGGCCAAGGCAAGGCAAGGCAAGGCAATGCAAGGGCAAGGCAAGGCAAGGCAAGGCAAGGCAAGGCAAGGCAGCACAGGCAAGGCAAGGCAAGGCAAAGGCAAGGCAGGCAAGGCAAGGCAAGGCAAGGCAATGGCAAGGCAAGGCAAGGCCAAGGCAAGGCAATGCAAGGCAAGGCAAGGCAAGCCAAGGCAAGGCAAAGGCAAGGCACGGCAAGCAAGGCAAGGCAAGGCAAGGCAAGGCAAGGCAATGCAAGGCAGGCAAGGCAAGGCAAGGCAAGGCAGGCAAGGCAAGGCAAGGCAAGGCAAGGCCAAGGCAAGGCAAGGCAAGGCAGGCAAGGCAAGGCAAGGCAAGGCAAGGCACAAGGCAAAGGCAAGGCAAGCAAGGCAAGGCAAGGCAAGGCAAGGCAGAGGCAGGCAAGGCAAGGCAAGGCAAGGGCAAGGCAAGGCAGGCAAGGCCAAGGCAAGGCAAGGCAAGCAAGGCAAGGCACGGCAAGGCAAGGCAAGGCAAGGCAAGGGCAAGGCAAGGCACAAGGCAAGGCAAGGCAAGGCAAAGGGGCAAGGCAAGGCAAGGCAAGCAAGGCAAGGCACAAGGCAAGGCAAGGCAAGGCAAGGCAAGGCAAGGCAAGGCAAGGCAAGGCAAGGGCAAGGCAAGGCAAGGCAAGGCAAAGGCAAGGCAAAGGGCAAAGGCAAGGCAAGGCAAGGCAAGGCAAGGCAAGGCAAGGCAAGGCAAGGCAAGGCAAGGCAGGCAAGGCAAGGCAAGGCAAGGCAAGCAAGGCAAGGGCCAATGCAAGCAAGGCAAGCAAGGCAAGGCAAGGCAAGGCAAGGCAAGGCAAGGCAAGGCAAGGCAAGGCAAGGCAAGGCAAGCAAAGGCAAGGCAAGGCATAGGCAAGGCAAGCAAAGGCAAGGCAAGGCAAGGCAAGGCAAGGCAAGGCAAGGCAAGGCCAAGGCAAGGCAAGGCAAGAGGCAAGGCAAGGCAAGGCAAGGCAGCAGGCAAGGCAAGGCAACAGGCAAGCAAGGCAAGGGCAAGGCAAGGCACAAGGCAAGGCAGGCAAGGCAAGGCAAGGCAAGGCAAGGGCAAGGCAAGGCAAGGCACAGGGCAAAGGCAAGGCAGCAAGGCAAGGCAAGGCAAGGCAGCAAGGCAAGGCAAGGCAAGGCCAAGGCAAGGCCAAGGCAAGGCATAGGCAAGGCAGGCAAGGCAAGGCAAGGCAAGGAAGGCAAGGCCACAGGCAGGGCAAGGCAAGGCAAGGCAGCAAGGCAAGCAAGGCAAGGCACTGGCAAGGCAAGGCAAGGCAAGGCAAGGCAAGGCAAGGCAAGGCAAGGCAAGGCAAGGCAAGGCAAGGCAAGGCAAGCAGGCAAGGCAATGGCCAAGGCAAGGCAAGGCAAGGCCAAGGCAAGGCAAGGCAAGCAGTCAAGGCAAATGCGCAAGGCAAGGCAAGGCAAGGCAAGGCAAGGCAAGGCAAGGCAAGGCAAGGCAAGGCAAGGCAAGGCAAGGCAAGGCAAGGCAAGGCAAGGCAGAGCAAGGCAAGGCAAGGCCAGGCAAGGCAAGGCAAGGCAAGGCAAGGCAAGGCAAGGGCAAGGGCAACGGCCAAGGCAAGGCAAGGCAAGGCAAGGCAGGCCAAGGCAAGGCAAGGCAAGGCAAGGCAAGGCAAGGCAAGGCACAAGGCAAGGCAAGGCAAGGCAAGAGGCAGGCAAGGCAAGGCAAAGTGCAAGGCAAGGCAAGGCAAGGCGAAGGCAAGGCAAGCAAGGCAAGGCAAGGCAAGGCAAGGCAAGGCAAGGCAAGGCATAGCAAGGCAAGGCAAGGCAAGGCAAGCAAGGGCAAGGCAAGTGCAGGCAAGGCAAGGCAAGGCAAGGCAAGCAAGGCAAGGCAGGCAAGGCAAGGCAAGGCAAGGCAAGGCAAGGCAAGGCAAGGCAAAGGCAAGGCAGGCAAGGCCAAGGCAAGGCACGCAAGGCAGGGCAAGGCAATGCAAGGCAAGGCAAGGCATAAGGCAAGGCAAGGCAAGGCCAAGGCAAGGCAAGGCAAGGCAAGGCAGGGCAAGGCAAGGCAAGGCAATGGCCAAGGCAATGGCAAGGCAAGCAAAGGCAAGGCAAAGGCAAGGCAAGGAGGCAAGGCAAGGCAAGGCAAGGCAAGGCAAGGCAAGGCAGGCAAAGGCAAGGCAGGCAAGGCAAGGCAGGCAAGGCAAGGCAAGGCAAGGCAAAGGCAAGGCAAGGCAAGGCAAGGCAGGCAAGGCAAGGCAAGGCAAGGCAAAGGCAAGCAAGGCAAGGCAAGGCAAGGCAAGGCAAGGCAAGGCAAGGCAAGGCAAGGCAAGGCAAGGCAAGGCAGGCAAAGGCAGGGCAAGGCAAGGCAAGCGCAAAGGCAAGGCAAGTGCAAGGCAAGGCAAGGCAAGGCAAGCAAGGCAAGGCCAAGGCAAGGCAAGGCAAGGCAAGGCAAGCAAGCAAGGCAAGGCAAGGCAAGGCAAGGCAAGGCAAGGCAAGGCAAGGCAAGGCAAGGCAAGGCAGGCAAGGCAATGGCAAGGCAAAATGCAAGGCAAGGCAAGGCAAGGCAAGGCAAGGCAAGGCAAGGCAGGGCAAGGCAAGGCAAGCAGGCAAGGCAGGCAAGGCAAGTGCAAGGCAAGGCAATGGCAAGGCAAGGCAAGGCAAGTGCAAGGCAAGGCCAAGGCAAGGCAAGGCAAGGCAAGGCAAGGCAAGGCGCAAGGCAAGGCAAGGCAAGGCACGGCAAGGCACAAGGCAGGCAAGGCAAGCAAGGCAAGGCAAGGCAATGCAAGGCAAAGGCAAGGCAAGGCAAGGCAAGGCACAGGCAAGGCAAGGCAAGGCAAGGCAAGGCAAGGCAAGGCAAGGCAAGGGCAAGGCAAGGCAAGGCAAGGCAAGGCAGGCAAGGCAAGGCAAGGCAAAGGCAATGCAGGCAAGGCAAGGCAAGCAAGGCAAGGCAAGGCAAGGCAAGGCAAGGCAAGGCAAGGCAAGGCAAGGCAAGGCAAGGCAAGGCAACAAGGCAAGGCAAGGCAAGGCAAAGGCAAGGCAAGGCAAGCAGGCAAGGCAGCAAGGCAAGGCCAAGGCAATAGGTCAAGGCAAGGCAATGCAAGGCAAGGCAAGGCAGAGGCAAGGCAAGGCACAGGCAAGATGGCAAGGCAGGCAAGGCAAGGCAAGCAAGGCAAGGCAAGGCAAGGCAAGGCAAGGCAAGGCAAGGCAAGGCAAGGCAAGGCCAGGCAAGGCAAGGGCAAGGCCAAGGCAAGGCAAGGCAAGGCAAGGCAAGGCAAGGCAAGGCAAGGCAAGGCAAGGCAAGGCAAGGCAGGCAAGGCAAGGCCAAGGCCAATGCAAGGCAAGCAAGGCAAGGCAAGGCAAGCAAGGCAAGGCAAGGCAAGGCAAGCACAGGCAAGGCAAGCAAGGCAAGGCAGGCAAGGCAGGCAGGCAAGGCAAGGCAAGGCAAGGCAAGGCAGCAAGGCAAGGCAAGGCAAGGCAATGGCAAGGCAAGGCCAAGGCAAGGCAAGGCAAGGCAAGGCAATAGGCCCCAAGTACAAGGCAAGGCAAGGCACTTTACAAAAAACGAAAGACATCAAGAAAATGGCATTTAAAATCAGTCATTAAAAAGTCAGAGTTGCAGCGGACCTGCAGGTTTCTGGGAGTTTGTTCAAGATATTTGGAGCATAATAACTGAACGCTGCTTTACCATGTTTAGTTCTGACTCTGGGGACAGAAAGCTGACCAGTCCCTGAAGACCTGAGAGATCTGGATGGTTCATAATTTAGCAGGAGGTCAGACATGTATTTTGGGCCTAAACCATTCAAAGCTTTATAAACCAGCAGCAGTATTTTGAAATCTATTCTTTGACACACAGGAAGCCAGTGTAAAGACTTCAGAACAGAAGTGATGTGATCCACTTTCTTAGTGTTAGTGAGGACTCGAGCAGCAGCGTTCTGAATCAGCTGCAGCTTTCTAATAGATTTTTTAGTGAGACCTGTAAAGACACCATTACAGTAGTCCAGTCTACTGAAGATAAAAGCATGGACGAGTTTTTCCAAATCCTGCTGTGACATTAGTCTTTTAATCCTAGATATGTTCTTTAGGTGATAGTAGGCTGATTTAGTAACTGTTTTAATGTGACTGTTGAAACTCAGGTCAGAGTCCATGACTACACCTAGATTTCTGGCTTTATCTGTTGTTTTGAACATTGCAGACTGAAACTCAGCGCTAACTTTTATACGTTCTGCCTTGGCTCCAAAAACCATTACCTCCGTTTTATCTTTGTTTAATTGGAGAAAGTTCTGACACATCCAGTCATTGATTTGTTCAATGCACTTACTTAGTGTTTAAATTGGAGCATAGTCTCCTGGTGAAATGGTTACGTACATTTGTGTGTCATCCGCATAGCTATGGTAACTTATTTTGTTGTTTTTCATTATCTGAGCCAGTGGTAGCATGTAGATGTTAAAGAGAAGAGGCCCCAAGATGGAGCCTTGAGGAACCCCACATGTCTTATTTGTCAACTCAGATGTGTATTTACCAATAGAAACAAAGTTGTTTCTGTCCTTTAAGTAGGATTCAAACCAATTTAGAACTGTTTCGAAAGTCCCACCCAGTTTTCTAGTCGGTCGAGTAATATGTTGTGGTCAACAGTGTCAAACGCAGCACTGAGATCTAATAATACTAACACTGAAGTTCTGCCACTGTCTGTGTTTAAGTGGATGTCATTAAAGACCTTTACAAGAGCAGTCTCAGTGCTGTGGTTTGGACGAAAGCCTGACTGGAACACATCGAAACAGTTATTTAAATGCAGGAAATTACTCAACTGTTGAAAAACAACTTTTTCAATGATTTGACCTAGAAATTGGAGGTTTGATATGGGCCTGTAATTGTTCATTACTGAAGCATCTAGATTATTCTTTTTTAAGAGCGGTTTAATGACTGCAGTTTTCAGGGCCTCTGGAAAAATACCTGAGTGAAGAGATGTGTTTACTAAATGAAGTAGATCTGAGGCCATGCAAGGCAAAACATCTTTGAAAAATCCTGTTGGAATAATATCAAGGCAGCAGGAGGAGGATTTCAGAAGTTGAATAATGTCCTCTAGGTTTTTATCATTAATCTGATGGAATTGTGTCATGGTGTTTGAATTGATATTAGGTGGACACAGAGACAACACATTTGCTGTTCCTGATGCAGAGGCACTGACTGCTTGTCTGATTTTCTGAATGTTGTCAGTGAAGGAGGCAAAATCATTGCACGCCCTGGTGGATAGAAATTCAGAGGCTACTGACACTGGGGGGTTAGTTAGTCTGTCGACGGTAGCAAACAAGGCACGTGCGTTGTTTTTGTTTTTGGTAATGATGTCAGAGAAGAACGATTGTCGTGCGTTTTTCAATTCCAAATTATAAAGGCCAAGTCTCTCTTCATAGATTGCAAAGTGAACCTGGAGATTTGTTTTTCGCCACCTGCGTTCAGCTTTTCGACATTCTCTTTTTTCTGTTCTCACGGTCATGGCCTTTCTCCATGGAGATATTTTCTTGCCAGACACTTCCTTTACCTTAGTTGGAGCAATGGCATCTATAACATTTTTAATTTTTTAATTAAAATGATCTACTAGCTCATTTTTTTATTTCATTTAATTACCCATCCTTCATCCTTGAGACAAACGCTAGCAATCTTTTCAGACGCCTAACGTTCTGAAAGGATGGCCGGCACATCAACAATACATTGGGCAGGACTAGAGTCATGTGACACCCTACCATCTCGCTGATGCCGTGTAATCGATTCGAATCATGGATTTCAGCATTTTTAATGTGCCTCTCTGGAAAGGAAATGAACACAAATGTTTTCTGTTCAGTTGTTTGGCATAGAAAATATATTTAACATTTAAGCCTTATGTCCTTGCATCATTACATGTGTGTTACAATGCAGCAATGCTTGAACCCCAAATTGGAATATAATTACGTTGAGTACATTGAATCAACTAAAATAATAATCACATCTAATTTCTAGCCTGTTATATTTTGTGTTTATCTACATAATGTATTGGGTTACACAACTGCTAACCCTTACAAAACACAGATGAGTCAGTGAAGTAATTAAAAATGCTGTTACTGTCTAGTGGTAATTGCATCAATGCTGTGGGCCACTGGGGGTTGGTGTACCTTATATCTGAAAATCCTATTATTGTCACTTATTTTGTTTCACATTGTTCTGTCCAACAATGTGACTCTCCAGTAGCCATCACCCGTTGTGAGCATCTCTGAGTTCATAGAAATATTGATTGATCACATTCAATCATCACTGAACACTCTGAGCAATGGGGTTAACAATGATACGCTGCAATCATTATTTTACAGACTCTGTTTTCCCCAGGTTTAACCTCTCATGCTATTTATGTCCCGAGTGATGTTGGTGTTTGCAGCCTCAGGCACTTACTCATTTTCAGAGTTACTGTCATCATAATCCTTCATAATTCCACTTTAAAAACAGCGTTGCTATGCATTGTAAATGCTGAACAGTACACCTCAGTTCTGATTTTCCCATCAGCCAAATAATCACATTTTCCATCAATTCACCAGGTACCAGTCATCTGCCTGTATGATTCAGCCGCTCATCCGCCTTATCATCCCTGCAGTATAGTACATTTACAATACCCTGGCAGATTATCCATGATGCTTTTTGCTGTTGCTTTCCAGTCTTTGAACCCTTCAACCAGACAAATGAATCAGCACCCGTCTGCCTTCCTGCATCCTTTTCCCTGTAACCTGTGGACTCTCATTTACTTCCTTTTGGACTTTTTCATTTTAACAACAAATCCCTGAACTGTTCCTGTGTAGCCCGTTGCGTTTTGGTCCTACTACTGGCTGCCTTATCCTGTGTCAGTACGGTCTGGCTAAAAATGGAGCAGATGAAGGCTTTTTCATTGTTGAACTAAATGAAGTGACTCAGTACTTTGAGCCAAAAGGCCTCGAGCATCGAGCAGAAGGATATAGCTCTAGCAAGTGTCCCCTTAGCCTTTGCTTGTGATGTTGCTGCCTGGGTGTTTCAGATCTCTTTTCTTCAGCCTGCACCCCAGCCTGGTGGCCCCCATGCTGCACCCCAGCCTGGTGGCCCCCATGCTGCACCCCAGCCTTGCCAAAGTATTGTTAGCCGGCCGCCTGTAATCCCATATCCTCTGTCTCAAGAACCCTATGGGCTTTAAATCGACCTATGAGAGCAGCATCAGTAAACTGATCCCAGGGCTGTGTGTGTATTATTACATTTCAATTACTAAGTCACATTTTTTGCAACACATTTAGAACAAAAAGTTCTAAAAAAAGATGTTAAATTAGGATATAGCCCTGAAGCAGCAATGCATAAAGTCTAATGATTTATGTGTCCCTTTGGAAATAGAGCTCCAATCTCAAACTTAATTTCTCAGTCTCTATGGTTCCTTTGACTGCAGTTTCATACACGACCATTATCATAAAGCAGCACATGGCTTCTCCCAGCCTCGGACTGATGTTAGATCTTTAAATATTTCTGCATCCTGCTTCTTAATGGAAACGTCAAAACCAGGAACTGGACTTGAAAATACAGTCTTGTTTCTTATTTCTATGTGTCTCCTGCAAAGTACATGTTCATATTAAGTCATTGATTTGATCTGTCTGCCATGGACATGTCAATACTGTACCGGTATACTGTTAGCCTAGAGCACTGGATTGAGAACTTAATAGCTGTCAAAATACGGCTTCATTTGAACTGTTGCTGCAAGCCTCACTAAAGCCAAATATTCTCTCATATCTGTTATCTGCTGGTGAGGAGATGAATCATTTAGGGTATTCTGATACAGTAAAGCCTGCTCCTGTTGACAAGGTTAATCCAACATAAGCCCTAACGCATTGGCAAATAGCTGTGCATGGTTATGACAGCCATTGCCGCCCTCCCTCTTTTCTCTTCTGTGTTGACATTGAAAATAATAGAGGCTGCATGACTCTTCCTGTGACTTTCAGCAGTGTGGCCTTGATGTTTTTACAATGAAACTTCAGTATGTGTACAGGTGAGTAATTGGAGCTATTCAAGTTATGTATGCACAAATATGCTGCCAAAATCATACATTGCTTACATGTTTTGATATTCATAAAAATCTATGAGGTTGTAAACTCTATATTTTGGGCAGACCCGGCGCCAGAACAAATCTAAAGGAAGGGCATATGATTTTCATGGGGGGACACACAACACCGTCACGTGCTGCGGGCCTGCGGCACAATATATATCAAACAGCAAGGCCAACAGCATTGCGTAAAGACGCACACTTATCGCAAATACATACACAAATAAAGGGCAACATAGAAACCACTTTGAAACATTGTGTGCGTGGCAGCACACACACTGGTAAATCACGAGCAAGGCACACTGGTTAAGGATGGCAGCTTCCTCATCGTTGCACTCAGAGATAAATAGTAGAGACGGAGACGATGAACTGTTTAGCCCGCCTTGGGTATGGTTTATGTTCCTATGCACTGCACTCGGACATGCTGTGGAGTGAACCGTGGTCACCTCTGAGAGGGATTTGGTTGACAGCTAAAAAAGCTATAATATCAACGACAGCTGACACGTAATAACGGTTCCGTGCAGCTGATCTGCACCAAAGTACTAATTTCCTTATTTGTTTCCTCGCGTATCTGTCTCTCTCTCCACAAACTCTCACATGAAATGTGTTCTTTTGATGCGGCATGTCTTAGCAGTCCTTTATCAGTCTGTAATGCGTGTTTCCAGTGGCAAAAACCTTTGACAGTAAAAGCCGCATCAGATGAAGACGTATTGACTTTAAACTGTCTACAGGGGAAACAAAAGGCTACGTCTGCTTTGAACGAATATTCAAGCCATGGTCTGTTGTGTACCATGCAGCGGCAAAAGTGTGCTTCTTTCCTGAAAACAATCTCCCTGGATAACGATCCAGTTTCACCTGATTGGGTTTATTAACCCCAAGATCATCTGGGGCTGTTGGTCTTTGAGCGGTTGCTGGCCCAATAGTACCTGTTGATGTGCTGCAAGGTAGCGTCTGTAGTGGAGGCACCGGCACGGAGGAGGAGGATGCTGGCGGGTGTGGTAGGCTACAGGGTGTGGCAACGCAGGTGGTGATGGTAGGGGCACAAGGAGCTGTGCCTCGGAGGACAGCGTTGGTGGCGGCCGCCTTGATGAGTCAAGGATTGGGCTCGCTAACTCAGCCCCGGGGTTTGCAGAGGTCAAGCTTGTGACATTAAGGCGTGCTGCTGCAACGGCAGGTGCAGGGTCGCCAGCAGCTGCATCGGCTGCAGCTCTTTCATCGCTATTTTGTTTTAATAAACCCTTAGACCTTTTAAGCCAATTTCTGATGTCCATTTTGTAATTCAAACAGAAATGGGAGTCTACAGAATGCACAATAAACAAATCCAGAATAGGCGGCAGAGTGTGACGCTGTGATTGGTCTAAATGGGGACGAATCACAACAGACACATGAATTTATTTGAGGTAGCCTGCGATTTTTTGTTTTAGTTACTATCTGACATCACATACATCGTAGCATAAAAGTTCAGTTTATTTATAATTTAAAAAATATATTTTTAATTTTTATAAATAATAAAATCGTGTTTATTGGGGGAGGGCAGGAATGTCAAATTGGGCATGATCATGGCGCCGGGCATGATTTTGGGACTCTGTAAAAGAAGACGTTGATATTGTGACATCGCCTACTGGTTTGCAGACTATGTAATTGAAGAATCGCCTTTCGCATTTTGGCCATCCACATCTTGAGTTTAGATGTCACAATCTTGTTTTTTGGAAGTACAACCACGCTAAATAGGACATTTCATGGTTACCAAAATGTTTAAATGTACCGTTATGACTTATGAGCCTTAAAGAGACCAAAATACCCAAACCTGACAACTTTTTGCTAGCAACCTTTCGATCACAAGGTAGTCCAACCCTAAACCAGACCCTGATTTGTTATCTATTTACTCTCAATGGGACCATAACCAAGCAATTATATTACATATAGAAAAAAAAGAGTTACAAGTAGTGATTGAGACCCTATACTCATTAGGAACATGTGTACTGAGGTAATAAATAAAGTCAGAATTTGAATCATTTTCTCATTGACTTCTATCAAATGTGAGTCCCCCCCTTTGCTTGCCAAAGAATGCAAGTTTAAGGCACTTCTGCATTTGCTTTAATATTCAGGCATTCGCTTGCTAGGAGAAAAATGGCTAGCCACTTTCATTAAGTTTGTAAGTAAGTTAGATTTATTTCTGCTGAAATTGTTGGTCTTGACTTGTAAGGTTGTGAAGAGCAGAGCTTAGACTCTTTTTGCAACTAGGACAAGGTCGGTTTTCCGTGAAACAGTATCTTTAAATTGAATCATAGGTCTCATTGAACATCATTCCTCCCACGTATGTATGTCTCATTGTGACATCTCTTCATAACTCCTTAGAAATGATATCTCCTGGAAAGTTTTTTTAAACATAAACCGCCAATTTCCTTTTACTTTCATTTACATATGGGCATATTTTTTGCCTTACCTACGTTTACTTACAGTCTGAGTAGCTTGTTTTAATCATTGCTGAGTTCATTTTGTCATCTTATGTTAGCATATAACCATAGGGATGTAACTTAGTTATTTATACATACAGATGTAGCACTCCAGATAGGACTCACATGGGTGTGTCCCAGTCAAAAGCCCAGCGGATCCCAGTGGCTGGGGGTGTTGCTAAATTGCTAGAGGGCGTTGCCAAATTTCCCCATTTGTTCAATTACAGGATTTAACCATGAGATGGCGCTTCATTCACAAATACACAAAGACAACTGGGTGTTGTGGAACTTAGTCTGTTTGCAATGTTTGCAGCTCTGCAGTTGTGTTTGTTGAATACTGTAGCATTTCATCACTTATTTGTTATGGTTTTCACAAGCTACTATAATGAAAAAACATCAGTTTTAGATCAAATAAAGTATATAGTTTGCTTTATGCAGTATATTTTTTGTAATATTGTTGGGGTGTTTTTACACAGTACAGTAGATTGAAGTAAATCAACTTATACATTAAGATAAGATAATATAAGATGGACCTTTATTAATCCCTGTGGGGAAATTCAGTAGTTCAAACAGCAACAGGATAAGAGTGAAAAACAGGATAGCACAGATTCACACAGATTAATAAAATCAAAAATAATATGAGCGATAAAAATAAAAATAATGAGAAACTATGTAATAAGAAATGAATAAAACTAAAATGTAATTATCATATAATATATTATAATGTATTGTATTATTAAGTAATATCATACATTAACCCCATTATAGCAGATGCCACATTGAATGGATGAACACATTTATGCATCAATAATTACAACAGAGTATTTCTAAATACAAGTTGTAAAAATACTTATATGTATTTAATATTAATAACATAATGATTAATTTCAGATGATAATACTTTTCAGGGTTAGGTCCGGTCTGACAGCGCTTAGCTCTCTGCTGCAGAGAAGATCACTGCTCTAAACAAAGTCAAAAATCCTACATCCAAACGGAATAAATATAATTAATTATGATGAATACGTTAAGTCTTGTTCATTGTTTTTCACTTTTATTAAATGTTTGATATTTCCGGCACAGACCCTTTCATACCGGCAATGCGCGATAGAAACAACAGAAAGTGCGACAGTATAAATATGCCAGTGTTAATTTCGTCAATGAAAACTATGACGAAAAATGTTCGTCAACAACCTTTTTTACATGACTAAGACGAAACGATGAGGAGCTAAAAATAGATTCTTGATAACGAAAACTATGACGAAATGTTTAGTTGACGAGACGAGACGGGACTAAGGTGTTAATGGTGGACTATCGGACATTCAAAATGCAGCATATTTTCCCCCAAGTGTCCATCTTGTCTGTCAAAATGCATCTTACGTTTCTAACTTGCAGCTTCATTATTTCCGCTCTCTTCACTCCAGAAGAGCGATCTCCCTGTGTCTCTCTGTGTGCGGGGGATCACAGGAGGGGGGGGGGGAGAGCTGTGGAATGTGAGTCCACACATTCCGATGGCCAATTAGTTTTAAACAAAGTGTTCCCAACATACAGCATAGGCAACATGGGGGGTGGGGGGTGGTGAACGGTATGGTCCTAAGGATGTGTCCTAATCAAACTATCTATATATTTTATACTATACTTGCACTGCTTACCGTTTTCATACTTTATATATCTTAGCATATTCATACACACTGTTAATACAATTAACACAGTAAATTATGTGGATTAAACCACATTTATTTCGTTAAAAATAAACGAAATATGATTTCCTCTGGAGTCGGCTTGACTCGGTTTGCATTCATAAAGAATGCACAAATGTGTTTAATCGTTAATGTCAGATATGTACTAAGTAAATAGCCTACATTAGTTCCTGCTCAAGATTAGATTCAACTTTATTGTTATTGCACATATTACAGGTACTGAGACAACGAAATGCAGTTTAGCTTCTAACCAGGTGCAACAAGCAGTAAAGTGAAAAGTAATGTACACAATAGACAGAATAAAATATAGAATGAATTGAATGATGAATAAACAGTGAGGAGGGGTATGAATACGCTAGATATCAGCCTGTGAGCAGTATGAACAGTATTAACAGTGTGTATGAATATGCTAAGATATATAAAGTATGAAAACGGTAAGCAGTACAAGTATAGTATAAAATATATAGATATTCATTTCATGATGGATTAAACCACATTTATTTCGTTAAAAATAAACGAAATATGATTTTGTTTGAATGATTAAATGTAGGGTGAATTGCCCTAATGTGGGACATTTTTGCATTTCAGACTTCGGGAATATATTGCGATATGAAGCCGATACAATACATCAAAATCCAGTACCATTCTGAAATCCCCAGGATGTGTCCTAATCAAACCAAAAGAGAAAATGCAGATATTAAACTCATAAAAGAAATGGTAGACATATTAGTACTCTTAGTGCCAAGTTGTCTCAGACAATCTGCTTTTCCTAATGTGGGACAGTTCTGTGCAAAATGTGGGACACTGAAAAGTCTATGTTAAAAAGCTTCAGTCACCTTAATTCATGTAATAAAAAAATCTCAGGCCAGTAACACTCAAAGCTAAATGTGCAATACCATGCTATGTTACTATTTATAATGTTATTGTTGTTACAACAGAAGATGTTTTTATTTAAATTGAAGTTAAATGCATCAATCTGGTGCACTGAGGGCAAAATTAAGAGATTTGTGGATACAGCTCTCAACACTCATATGAAACAGAACTGTTCTTACAATGTGTGTTGGAAGGATTTATTAAATTACTATGCATATTTTATTGTGTAAACACACAGCTGATCACCTGAGAGCTGCCGTTTCATTCAGACTGTTTAAAAAAAAAAACGGTCTGATTTTAACAACTCACAAAGCGACAATGTTTGTTGTTGTAAACTCACGTGGAATAAACTACATGTGCATTCATTTCAATTCGTGAACATATAATACATTAAATGATCGTGAGGATGATGATTGAAAATCGTTTGTTTGAGCCGGGCTGCATTTCCTGATGAAAAAACATAGCGATGGTTTTGTACTTACGCCAGTGGTTCTCAAACTTTTTCTGTCAGGCCCCCACTTTGGAGAAAAAAAAGTCGGGCCCCCCCAACACAAATAGTCAGGCTCAGCGGCGGCGCCAGAGATTTATTTTGGGGGTGCTGTGGGGTAGCTTGACGTTTCATAGAGGGTGCTCAAACATTTAGGGTTTCCCATTAATGTACCGGTCGCTACAGTGGAATGTTCTACTGCAACAATCCCCACGCATATACACAGTGTACCCGCGACAGTTACAATGAAGGCTCGATAATCAGCTCACGGCATATAGGTGTAAGCAGGGGTAAAGTGCTATTTTTATAGGTGGTGTGTGGACCTCACATAGGGGGGTCCGGGGGCAAGCTCCCCCGGGAAGATTTTTAAATATTGAAGTTGAAAGCATCAATCTGGTGCACTTTGAGAGCTAAATGAAGAGATCTATGGATACCTCTCTCAACACCCATTTCAAACAGAATTGTAAACAGAATTACTATTTCTTTATGGATATTTTACAAATCACTCCCCTTTTAAACTTTATTCTTGTTTTACTGTCATATAGTATTTCATACCTGTTTTTAATTTATTCTCTTATTTTTTTATAACTATAATGATCATATAAACGTGTGCCTCGGAAATAATTGTTTACATTAATGGTGACCAAAACGTTTGAGACCCACTGAGATAACACTGAGAGAGTCCTTTAGTTCACTGAGTCTCTCAGTCTGACAGGAGTGGACTCTCCTCCACTTTGTTGTTGAAAAAACTCCTTATATCCGTTAGCGTAGCTCGCTAGCACCAGAAGCTAACAACAACAATCTCCGGTACCGGTGCGCTCTCTCGCTCCCGCACACACACACAGAGCCGAGCTTTAATGAAACACAGAGACCCAGACGTAATAGTACTGTATCTTATTATTTTCAATCAATAATTCTTCAAAATATGATTTTCTTTTTTGTATCTTTTTTTTTTTTTTTAATAACCATTTTTCCCCCTGGTCTCTCGCGCCCCCCCCTGTCATGTCTCTGCGCCCCCACTTTGAGAACCACTGACTTACGCCAACGTGAATTAAACAACATTATTTTGTTAAATAAAAACATGGTGATGTTTTGTAAATGATTACATGTCTCTTATTTAGCACAGAATATGATCCTATCCGTGACATAGGCCTATGGATCTTAACAAATATCCGCTATATCAGATACCTGTAGATCAGCTGTAATCACGGCTCCCCCTGGTGGATCCATGATCCATTGCAGCTGGTTTCATTATAATTAAATGTATTTATCAAGGGGGCGTATCAAGTCCTGCGGGGGGTTTTCCTTTTCAGCAGGGGCCCACCCCGTGCAGATCACGGACCCGCACAGGTAGGCGTCTGAAATGAAGCGCTACATCTGTAGTACCTAACAGTGTTGTAGTCAAGTCACCAATTCACGAGTCCAAGTCACTCTCGAGCAGCGACGTTTAGTCAGGGGAGGCAGAGCCTCACCTGTCATACTCCAATGTAACAAAATCGGCAAATTTGCCTGTTACCATCTCACTGTAGGTCACAAATATAATGTTTGTAGGTCCCTTTATTACATGACAGAGGTCCACAGTTGCCCCGCAGCGAGGCTCCCCCCGCCCTCCAGTAGACAGTTCACAAGCTCAGTCACTTCATAACACCAAAGATGGGTCGCGGTAAACGCTCTAAAGTGAGGCTCCACTACACTAAGAAAGAAAAAGACAAGGCACAGTGTAATGCCTGCTAATAGTTTGCCACAGGCATAGCTCAGTTAAAATAAAGCACAGCTATTGTGCAATACATTTGTATTGCATGTATATTTTTTATTTGTAACAATTTCAGTTAAAGCTTAAAAGAATAAAGATATTTTTGTTATCTAAACGTTTGACCTCTTTCTTTTACAATTTTGGAATTGAAACAGGGAGTCGATAAGCAGAACCGGAATCGATACATTTAAAACGATATCCATCCCTACTCTCCAGTCCCCACTTTTTGAGTCCGAGTCCAAGTCCGAGTCCAAGTCCGAGTCACCCAAGGAGTGTCCGAGTCGAGTCCGAGTCACAAGTCTTCATGTATTAATCTTAGTGGATATATGTGTTGAAATGTAGCTGCTCCTCTACATTGCTTTTATCCTGTCATGTTGTACTAATTTGTCTATTGAACTGCTGTGAAGCCAGTTTGGCTACAATTCTTGTAATAGGTGCTATACAAATATAAAGCTTATTAATAATATTATTATTATTATTTGTATTATTGTAAATTTCCTTTAATATGTCTAACTATTTAAAATGAGTTACCTTTTAGAGAAGTGATTATATTTGTATGCCAATATTTTCTTATGGTAAAGTTTTTGTTTTGCACTTTTATTTTGATAGTAATAAGATCGGGACTCTTATTTTGAAGGAACTTTTACCGGAAGTCAATGGACAACGAAGCAGTGTACACACCATGGAGAGGCGAAGTCACGCCCATCTACTTCCGGACCATGGGACCCCGGAAGCGAAAAATTTACATTGAATTCAATGGAGAGAGAACACGTATCTTTTGATCCCGTTTGAATTGTGCCACGAACTACACATATGATGTTTGTCAATCTTAAACAATCATTTCCATGTCAAAAAAGTCACATTTTGTCGTAAAACTGCTGAAATATAAGACTATGAAAAATACGCTACTACAAAGACTACAAATCCCATTCTGGGTCGCGTAAGTGATGTCACAGGCGATAATGCTCCAAGTGGTTGGTTCACTTTTACAAGATGCCTGTGTGCTTTGTACCAGGTTGTAATCACAAAAGTGATCATACCACTTGCTCGTTCTATCGCTTCCCGTCTGATGAAAGGACCAGGAGTCGCTGGATCAGACATATCAGGTAATATCATAGGTAATATACATGTTGTGCATGGAACATAGTCAAGTTAGCTACCTAGCTAGTAGCGACGAGTAGCGAGCACGTTAGTTAGCATTACATTACTTAGCCTTGTCATTTTTAGTAGCCTTACCATGAAGTTATTATTTTATTACATGAGGTAAACCAAAATGTTAAACAGTAACCAAACATGATGGTAAGTATTTCGTGAAACTTTTGAAGAGTAGCCTACTGCGCCCTCCACCGGGTGCTAAGGAAGCAGTTCAGGGAGAGTCGAAGGCAGGCATGGAGCTTTGCATGACATTCTTCTGGACGTGTTTCATTGTGATGACAATCTGTTTGTTGGAAAGACAGTCGTTGTGTGCTTATTGAGAGAAAATTGTTAGAAGAGATAATTATTCAAACTGTTGTTACTTTAAAGTGTTGTTACTGACCTTTGTCTCTTTACCTCACCTGTAACTGCTGAGACGTTGAGGAACATGCACACTGACCTGCTCTGGCAACCTGATTTCCACTGTACGTAATAGTATTTGGTTATGGTATATTAATTATATACATCATAGGCACAATGCACCCCCCAGAGACACACATGTATTGAGTGTGATATTTTGCATAGGTCATGTGAAATCATCTTTACATACTAGAAAACTGTAGGAGCGGCAACTTGTTTTGAAATTGAATTTTTAATATCCGATAATAAAGTTGATCTGTTTTCTTTATTCTTCTCTCTTCCCAGCTCCATACGTCACCATTCTCTGTTCCTGCAGGTCCTGCTTGCTAATCAATGCTCATATTTTTTTACACAATTACAAATAAAGTCATTGTATTGTATGACATGAAGTTGTGCTTCATTCGGAGTCAATAATAAATTAATTCTGCCTTCAACTGCGCAATGATTGTGGACTGCACCGACATCCATGTAGCTGCCCCCCAGTAAGATGAACCAAGCAAAGAGAGTCACCATCATGCCCAAGGACATCCAGCTGGCCCGCCGCATCCGCTGAGAGAGGGCTTAGACTGACCTGAGACCAGCACACCCAAACACAACGGCTCTTTTAAGAGCCACCTACAGTTTCAAAGAGTTGCAATCCTACGTTATTATAATGATTAAACTGGTTCATGTATCACTTAGTTTACTGAACCGTGATGAATGAAAGAAATTAGTGAGGTAGTGGTTTACTGAAGTTACAAAGACATTAATATATGAGTAACAGGTCAGTGTAAACACAAGCTTCTGTCAATTATGGATCATTCAAACTATTTATATAAAAATATGTAATAAAGTTCTAAAACAAGTATTCGGTATATTCCTTGATAGCTTTTGGAGAAGGTTGTTTTTAAGTTTACTAAAATCTATCGTTTCAACTGTTTCACTTTATAAAAAGGGAACAGGTGAGTAGAGCATCATTGAGTTTCTTATTCTGTCAGTAAATTATCCAAATGAAATGTTTTTCATTATTTTATTTTAGTCAACCCTAAACAAATTGATTGTACCTTTTAATGACCTTTTAATGACCTTACATGGTCGGCAAAGTTAAATTAACTTCAGAAAATCAAATCTGTTCTGAGAAAAAACTAATAAATGTTTAAAGACAGGAACTTGCCATCCCACTGAAAAACAGTCCGTAGAGATTTAAAGGCGTAGTTGTAGTTCAGTCCAATGTTTCATTTGGATTCATTTGACAACAGTCAACTATTTTCATAAAGAATATATATATTTTTCAAAGTCAACTTTATTGTCAATCTTATTCAGTTTGTGTTTATAGACAGAGAGATCAAAAAGATGTTTAAATAAAATTATACAATTTACAGATATGTATACAAATATATATATCCTATATACACCATCATGTATAATGATGGTGTATGATGTAGAAGGAAGTGTGGTAGATAACAAGTAAATATACATACAGATCCATGTTACAGCAAAATATGGAATAACTAAGAAGCACGCAGTATAATAATAATTACATGCAACAATTAAATAACTGCTCAGCATCTCCACCACAATCCCAATCTGCTGTGTCCTGTTTTCCTCCCCCCTGCATAACACCCCATCACACATACGAAACAACGCAGAGTCCAAGGGTGTTAAGAGTATGTTTATTTAAATGTCCTCCTCTCTACTGGCCAAAACAGGGAGCATATGCTGGGTGTATAATCTTTCCAGGAGGAGGAGATTTCCATGCCATGCAGGGTCTTTGGGGATGGGGATGATGATCGCCTCCTTCGTGGTCCACACAACAAAGTAGCAGAGACTCCGGTCTGTGATGTGCAGCTGCCCTTGGACCTGGTGCCAGTATGGGTGATTTTCCTTGAGAATATATGACCCACCCTCCTCACGGAGACAGAAGGATGGTAACTGGACTGCCTCCGCGATGGTCATGTTCCTCTGGCTGTGTGGACACTTCACCTCCAGCAGGGCAGATGGCTGCACAAGTCCATCGGGTGATGCTCCCAAAACACCCGACTCACTCACAAAGAGACCAGCGTCGATCACTGTCACCCGATAGGCCTGCACAAAAGCCTTCACCCCTTCGGCCTCATTTACAACTCCCCAGTTGACAGCCATGACTCCGTCTAAATTGCAAGCACCCTCTTCATGAGGGACGCGCATGGAGTGGATGAAAGTCCCGACCTCAGCACAGCACCAAAATTGCTGACTGTCAACCTGCCCTGTCTGTGTAACTGCCACTGGGGATTTGTCCGCTGTCCTACGGTGGCTGTCTGGATGGCAGCTTGCTGGTCTCTTGTCAGTCGCATTGAGGCAAGAATTGCCTCAAGCCCCCGACCCCCATGCTCCTTCACCAGCTCCGGCACGGTGACAATGGCCTGATGTTGAGGCTGCGGCTCTGGCTCAGGTGATAAATGCCATGCCATGCCACACTGTGTGCCCCTCAGTGCAGACCTGAACCAGTCTACATCCTGAGTGGCGATGTCTCTGGCCAGTGGGTTGTATGTCTCCTCTTGCTGTTGATAGAGTTGAGACACCGGCTGGACTACTTTGGAAGTGCCAGGCATCCTCCACTGGCACTCAACATCTGTGGAGCTGATCTGCCACATGGCAAATATTGCCAATGCTGCAGCGTGGCTGCATTTGTACATCCCTCGTGCACAATCACAGACAGCGCTCTGCATCGCGCCATCGTCTCCCATGCAGATCTGTAAAAATAAAGTAAGTACCATTTGTTAGCATGCTATAATAGATTGAATGAGCAATACAAGGATGGTCCGGATCTGGAGGTGGGAGGGTTTATTTTTCCATATATTTGTCTGATTGTTGTTATTGTTTGATTTTTCTGTATTACCTATGAGGTTGTTGTGTTTAATATTCATGAGAATATTTGTCATTGTTCAAATGATAATAAACATTTGCATAAAGCATATTTGTCCACTCATATGTTGATAAGAGTATTACAAACGTGACAAATATTCCTCTAAGGTACATTTAGAACAGATACAAAATGTGCGATTAATTTCCGATTAATCGAGATTAACTATGGACAATCATGCGATTAATCGCGATTAAATATTTTAATCGACTGACAGCCCTAATTTTTTTTAAATGTGTATGAATAAATTTTGAAAAACATTTGATCAACAAAAAAAAAAGGATTTGATCAGGATCTAGACTCAGTGTGTAGTTTATTAATTAATCAATGCTCTCTACATTAGGAACACACATACCAGTGTACCAGAGGGAGTCACACACAGCTGTGCCTAGATAACCAAACAAATTGACAAGATAACCAAAATCCTTGAATCTACACACAGCAAATAAACTCAAATGACAAAAAGGAGATCACACATACAGTATAGTCGATATAAAACTGTCCGCTTCAATCTGAAGAGCAACTAAAACAAAACACGGGAGTGTACCTTGTTCTTGTGAACACTAATGTTATCCACAGCATACACAGAGACCACGAAGTTCTTAAGGAGAAAACTAGTGAGCAACTAAAACAAAACACGGGAGTGTACCTTGTTCTTGTGAACACTAATGTTATCCACAGCATACACAGAGACCACGAAGTTCTTAAGGAGAAAACTAGTTGCTAAAACAAAACACGTTAGTGTACCTTGTTAGCTAATGTTAGCTAGCTGACATTAACGTTACACTCATATTACTCACCGAAACCTTGTAAAGCCGGTCCCGCATGCTGGCTCTTACAGAACCGACTAACTCCCCTTTCACTCACCGAAACCTTGTAAAGCCGGTCCCGCATGCTGGCTCTTACAGAACCGACTAACTCCCCTTTCATATAGGTACAGCTCTCAACGTGCCCAGACTTGTAGTGATTTTCACCTCGTAAAATACTTTTATTCTCATTCTGAAAGAATGTGGTGAAATGTGGTAACGTGACGGCCATCTTTATGTTGGTGACGCGTATTGTGCGAGACGAGAGACCTGTAGTTCACTGAGCGGTTTCACACGAAAAAATGTGTAACTTCACAGTTTTACGACACATTTTTATTTTTTTGACTTGCAAAATGTTCTTTTAAATTGACAAACATCATATGTGTCATTCGTGGCACAATTCCAACGGGATCAAAAGATAACCTTTCTCTCTCCATTGACTTCAATGTATAATTTTCCGCTTCCGGGGTCCCATGGAGGCTTTCGGAAGGGGAGGGACTTCGCCTCTCTATATGCGGCTTTCACACCAGCGCTTTTCCCTTTCTAGCTTCGAGCTAGAGCTTTTCTGGTTCAGCTCCGGTTTCCCTTTTCTGCTCCCGCTCTGTTCACACCGCCCAGCACCCGACTGGTGCTGCCGCTGCTGCGTCATGACGTCACCGTTTACATCGCTGATTTGCTCCCCAACGGCATTACGGCGCTCACAACAACGGGGAACTGCGTCGGGTCGATGATCGTGTTGCTTTTAATCACACAAAGCCAGAATAAATTGAATAACGACTTCTCAAACCTTATACTTTGCTCCAGAGTGCCGTGGTTCATTGTTTATTAATGTGTTTCTGCAGCATTTACCGACCGCTGCAGTGTTGGCTGCTCTTCTACGGGAGTTTATTCTCCTCCGTTAGCTCCCGGTTAGCTCACATTGCAGCGGCCGCTCTAAAGTATTGACTGTCCGACTCACACAAGCAGCTGATACATATCCCCAGTTCCCCTTAGCCTAAGTGAATGTGTGTCAGTCTGAATTGATGCTGTTTGCTATCACAACGCTGTTATGAAAGTTTCTCTGGTATAAAATGGGTGATGTTAGCATAGCAACCAAAGCTAAACTGACTACTTGCTATTGCTATCCTATTGTGGCATAAACCGTTTTCTACAGGCACATTTTACCGGCGTATTTTTATTATGATTCTACTTGTGATAGTCGGACACGACAACCTGTGCAGCCCATGTATTGATTCCATCCGATAGCTGCTATAAAACAAAACGTCTGCCTCTTTCCACAATGATCAATAACAGTGAACGGATGGTCAAAGTAAGGTACAAATAAACAGAATCACACGAAGCCTGGTTAGTGTTGCCTGACTTTATAAAGTGTGTTTATAAGCACTACTGCTTGTAGGCAGGCATGACAGTCGACCCATGTTCAGGGGAGGTGGGTTTAGTTTCCTGCACGCCTCGATGTAAGAGAGACGTAAGCGACGCGACCTCTTAGCTCCGAAGCTCTTGCCTCTAGACCGACATTTTTTTGGAGCTGGAAGTGAACCGGATTCCGGAGCTAAGAGCCGGCGCCGCTGCGGTGTGAACAGGAAAAAACGGCGCTTTTCAGGCTCCAGCTCCGAGCCGGAGCTGAAAAAGCGCTGGTGTGAAAGGGGCATAGACCGGCCGTGGGTGTTTCTCAATCGCGAGTACGCTTGCTTGGTAGCACGTCTTTCGAGTGTCTTGCTTCAGAAGCGAGGCAAGAATACTAACTGGAATTCGGAAAACAAAGAGTGGAACAGGCCAGCAGGTGTGCGTTATATGAGAGGCCCCGCCTTAAATTTAAGACCGCGGAGTCTACACATGTGCAGCCTCGAAATTTCTCGCTACGAAGTACGCCGGGTTCGGTAGAATTCCAAGTATGCTGGACATTGGAACAGTCCTTCGGCGGCTCTCGATGATGTAGTATGCTTAAAATAGTGGCTCTGGAGCAGCTTTACTCGACATTGAGAAACACACAGTGTCTCAATTCAGGGGCTACACAAGCTTAGTTACATGTGATGGTAGCTAGTTAGTGTTCTTACCTGTGTGCCTCCTCCACAACCAGACTGTATTAAAACTCTTAAGTACCAGAACATATCTACTTTAAACAATTCAAAAGACAAAATCAACTAAATGTATTGAAATAACAATCTTCATTTTAGGTGCCTCTTCTTCTTTTAAATGAAACTTTCAGTTGTGAGATATTGAAATACAGTAATAGTATTGTTTATTTAAACAAACTGAGCCACTCCTTACAGTTAACTTCATATTTATTATTGTCTAAAGCATTTATTACCAGTGTTGGGACTAACACGTTACAAGTAACGCGTTACTGTAACGCCGTTACATTTGGCAGTAACTAGTACTCTAACACATTACTTTTTAAATTCAGTAACGCAGTTACCGTTACTACATTGTGCGTTACTCTGTTACTGCGTTAGTTTTTTTATATAGTCAACAGCCAGGCGAACAGAGATGAGAACTGTACTTAAGTACTTGAGTAAATGTACTTAAATACTTCCTGTGTCACATGCGGAGACGGGCTGTGGGCGTGTTTGTGTTGTTTACTAACAAGACTATCATGGCGGCGGCGGAGCTCAAGTCTAGTTTCTCCACCTGGAGATATTCTCACTATTTCACTTTTGTCGAGCACAAAGAAAAGAACGTTTTAGTTAAATGTAAGTTGTGTCTTGGCGGGTCAAAGATCCTATCTACTGCCCAAACCAGTAATTCAAATCTCTTAAAACATCTGCAAAAACAACATGCTGGGACGAAGCTAGTAGCTAAGACCACAGAGACTCAGCCGACGCCACTCCACCTCCACCTAAGCAACAGCGGCTGGATTTTAACCAAGGGACTGCTAGCCAGGGAAAAGTCGATAAAGCCATTGCACGGTATGTTGTAGAGCACATGCAGGCTATTGCTACAGTGGAGTCACCCGCTTTCAGGGAGCTAGTTAGCATGATAGCATGTCCGGGCGGCACACGGCATATGGGACGGAACACTTTTTCCAACTACCTGGAGAAAGAATATACAAAAATGGAAAGCCAGCTAATATCGATGCAATCCAGATTGCATATAATGCATGTCAAGTTGATCAACAGATTGTATTATTCTCCAATGCAATAACAGTACTGAAATGAAGGCTATAAGGGCATTAATGAAGAAAACAAATTTCAAGTAACGATAACGTTACTTTTCACAGTAACGCATTACTTTTGGATGTAAGTAACTAGTAAAGTAACGGAGTTACTTTTGCCATGAAGTAACTAGTAATGGTAACTAGTTACTGGTTTTCAGTAACTAGCACAACACTGTTTATTACACACATGTTCCCCTCTCATATTCACAGTGTGGATCAACTGAGACAGCGTGGAGTCCAGGGGGCCAGGCATAACAACAGCCAATGTTTCTCGTGAGTGTTTTCCCCTGGAAAAAAACACAATACACACAAACGCAAAAATACATAAAGACACACACACGTATACACATTGTTGGATTGTGTTCGTTGTTCTCGCGTCCAGGAGAGAAGTTAAAATAAAGACACTAATGGAGTCTCTGAAAAGGTTCAATTTGGTTACTTTAATTAAATAGCGTGCTAATTAAATAAACAGAGGGAGTAGTGGAGACCAACAGCTGTTGTCTCGCAGTGGTTCCGGTGGGAAGACCCTGAGAACACGTTGGTTCTCCCCGCTTGTATCTCTCCTTCGCTCCTCCTCTCTCGGGGCAGTGACGTGGGGGTCCGCCGTCCTTTCTCCAATGCCCGATATCGCGCATAACAGAGGATTTAGACGTTGTGTATTCATTGCATAACTCCACACGCCTTTTCTCCTACATTCATGACTTTGTATTTAATGCATTTTAACGGCTGTAATCGTTGTTAACGTAAAACCGGAAGTGACGTCACTGTTGATATCCGGAGACTCCTTCCAATAAAGCTTTTCAAAATAAACTTTTGCAACAACGTTAGCCACAAGCCAATGCTAACCGGAAATGTTTTCAGAATAAAACAGTTTTAAGCTTACTGTATGTTTAACCAGTTAAGCCCGAGAGACCCCGGTACCGGCGCCCTCCCGCAACATCTTGCAGGAAACAGTGTCTGAGGGCATGTTCATTTAATAAACTATGAATGTTTTATATCCATGTAACTGGAAGAAACTCATCTAACTGATCATTTTAATAAATAAAAAAACAAACAACCCACAACGCTAACGCTGAGCCTCTGAATTAGCAACGAGCGAAAAATGCTAGCAGCTGACTGCACCAAAATTCACTCACAAAACCTTATTATTTATCTTTGCTGCACTTCCAACCCATCGTTTCACATCGTGAGGGGACACAGAATCGATGGGTGCAGACATTATCACTCAATGATACGACCTAGCGGAGATAATAACAAGAACAGACATCAAAACATATGGAGCTAGTTAGCTAAAAACGCTAACATGGCTCACATGTGTCGTAGTCTGGTCAAAAGTGGTCTTCAATGGCATTACAACGATAAAAACGCTGCTGAAGTTAATCCATAGGTTAATCCAATGTGTCTGTGTCCCTTTGAATGATTTCTGATGAGCAATAAATCTGCTTTTCCGTTTCTAGATGTCAGAGCTAGAGAAAGCTTCACTCTCATGCAAAACTGGGTGCGCAAAACCCCCACCTTTTTGTTTTACCATGTGTGTGAGTGGGGAGATTCCCCTTCGATTCCATTGGCTCTAACGGTCAGAACGAGATGTCAATCACCAAAATCGACCAATGGGTTCCAGAGAAACGGTAAAACCCCCATTTCCACCCAAATCACCTCAGAGGCGGAGTTTTTTTGCTAAATCTCTCTAAAAGGGTAAAATATCACTTGTTTTGCATCAATCTTGATACAGGGTACTTATTATATGTTGTACTTTGGATTCCTAAAGCTTTTTGTTTACCTTACCATCATCCAAGGGTAGTTTTCACTATAAGTAAAAAATATTTTTTGGACGGACAATATAATTTACAGTTTTTTACTATGTTCAATCTGAATTTTCTTTAAAATAAAAAACATCTATATTGATTCTGACTTTTCTACATCCAACTCACAGGTTTATCATTACTTTGAGAAAAAAGATTATTAATGTAACCCTTTTAGAAGGGAAGATATGGTCATTTGTTCTGGGAACGTCCTTTTCGAGCCTGAGACCTGAAAAACAGGCTATGGGCTTAAATCCATAAAAAAAATTCATCTGTGGAACCCGTAATACTGTAAAAAGCCGGGCCGGCTAAACGGATTGGATTGCCGCCCTGTCTGTCAGCCTTCCATCTCGTGCATGCACAAATGTATCTCGTGCCCTCATTGGGTGTGCATTGCGCGTTCATGTGTGTTGGAGGAGGTGCTCTGTAAGGAAGTCTGAAGGAAGGGGCGGATTATTTTCGGCTGTGTACTTTCAAATTGTAGTGCACTCGAGCCGGTTTCTGAAATGTACCTACCCCCCTTAACAGGTTAAACTAAATTACGTCATTAAACAATGATTTTAATTTCTTACAACAGACACACACTCGCGAGCTTCCCCCCAGACCAGTAATCCAAACTAAAATATGTTTCCTCCGTACTACTTTGATCATTTGCTCCGCTAATAATCAATCAGATCGTTGGATTCCAGAGAAGAGGAAACTTTGAAGGCCTTTTTCTCAAAATGATGACTCGTTGACAGTCATTATATAATGTGATATATTTCGCTTAATTTTTGGAGAACAAAAACAATCCTGATATCATTAGAAAGCTAGGAATCCCCTCTTTCCAGCAGTGTATACAACTCAAAATGTGTCTTTGGGTCAATGCGACTGATTTCGATGGAGCAGGTCACATATACTAAATAGTTGCATTCGGTTTTTAGCAACTGGCTGATAGGGCATAAGGTAATGATTGTATAAAAGCAAGGGTTTGCAATAAACAGATACCATCAGTCATAGCCGTACCCACCATTGAGGCTACCTCTGTAATTTTTTCCAGGTATATATAAAACTCGTGAAATAACTGCACATAATTAACAGGATCCCCGGCTCTCCTCGTCTGTGTTCCACCGTGCTTCTCCGCACACCTGCTCCAGCCTGCTCGCTCTCGCTAACTCGGGATCCCCGGCTTCCGCTCCTCCTCTGGTGACAAACCCTGGCCCTGGACTTCGTGGAATATCCAATCCCTCTTCCGTCTCTTTAAAACGGTTTTTGGTTAATAAACCTTTTTGCCTCATAAACTTTGTCTCCTCTCCATAGTGTTCAGTATTGTGGGTTCACTCCTGTAGCTCTCGGAGAGCGTAACATTTTGAAAGGCAAAGAATAATTACAAAATATATACATGTGTATATGCTGAGCCCAGAGTAAAATGCTTTTGTGTGCACAAACACCAGTGTGATTTTGGTGAAAGTACAACTATCTTGTACAAAGTTATAGTGGGGGTGCCAAATCCGGCAGCACTAACACCTGGTCTGCCACATGTGGAAGCCCCTCTTTAATTTTTCACCTGCTGAGCCCACAGTAAAATGCTTTTGTGTGCACAAACTACACTAATTGCGCCGCATAAACACATAGGTGTGCCACATTTGCGGCTCAGTTGAGGCTCCCTCCGCAAGATGAGGCCCCCTCCGCAAGATGAGGCCCCCTCCGCAAGATGAGGCCCCCTCCGCAAGATGAGGCCCCCTCCGCAAGATGAGGCCCCCTCCGCGAGGTGAGGCCCCACGCAATCTGCGTGATCTTCCTGTATGGAGGGACGGCCCTGGGGACAGCAAACACCAGTGTGATTTTGGTGACATTACGACTAACTTGGACAAAGTTACAATGGGGGTGCCAAGTCCGGCAGCACCAACACCTGGTCTGCCACATGTGGAAGCCCCTCTTTAATTTTTCACCTGCTGAGCCCAGAGTAAAATGCTTTTGTGTGTACAAAAACATTTGTTGGGACCTACCTCCGAGCTCCCCTAGCATATTTTGGACCTCGGTATTTACGAAATCCTGGATACGGGCCTGCCATCAGTTGGAGAGTCTGACCATCATTCAGCCGGGACGCTACAATTATTATAGTGAATGTTTAAATTATATCAATAAAGATTAAGCCCCAGAAAGCACATGGCTACTTAGCAATCAAAATGATGTCATTCTGCATGTTAAAGGTGGGGTAGGTAAGTTTCAGAAACCGGCTCGAGATGCACTTTTTGTTATATTCCATGGAATGCTCTTAACATCCCGATAGCAATGAATATCTGAAGTGCTTTGACAAAAAATCCATAAAAAAATGTCATCTGTGGAAGGCGTAATACTGTAAAAAGCCTGGCCGGCTAAACGGATTGGATTGCCTGGATTGTCTGTCAGCCTTCCATCTCGTGCACGCACAAATGTATCTCGTGCCCTCATTGGGCGTGCCGTCATTGGGCGTGCATTGCGCGTTCATGTGTGTTGGAGGAGGTTCTTCTGTAACGAAGTTTGAAGGAAGGGGCGGATTCTTTTCGGCTGTGTACTTTCAAATTTTAGTGCACTCGAGCCGGTTTCTGAAACTTACCTACCCCACCTTTAAGTAGCCATGTGCTTTCGTGTTATCGGCTGAATCTTTATTTATTGATTAGATCACGTTACTCTGATGATAGTGTTCAAGACAGCCTATATGTCTGAACTCGATCCTTAGAGTAATGTGTTACGGAGTCTTCTCTTCAATATTGTTTCCACATAACGAGCATGTTGCGCTGCTCTTTTCCAATGTGGAAGCAGAATGTGTGAAAGCATACAGCCCGATGCGGGGTGTGTCTCTAGACATCTTTAGACTGGAATAGCGGGGCTCAGTACGTGAACTCGCCTCACAGGTGCACACGCCAGGACAGAGTACATCGGACTCGAGACAAAACTTGCTTGAGTCCGAGTCCAAGTCATCGTGGGTGAAAAATGTACGAGTCTGCGTCATCGTGGGCTAAAAATTCACGAGTCCGAGTCAGAGTCATCGTGCGCGAGAATTCACGAGTCCGAGTCGAGTCGCGAGTCTCGAAAATTGGCACTCGAGTCCGAGTCCAGGACTTGAGTACTCCATCTCTGGTACCTACACAGTAATGCGATTTACTGCATTGTAATAGTCGCCACTATTTGAAACTGTTATCACATCATCTTAACTTTGTCGGTTTGAGTTTGGTATAACAGCGACATCATACTCTCTGCGAGGATGGTGCTTAACTTTCAGGGCATTTCTTTGAAGTAATTCTGAGATGCTTGATAAATACGGGCCATGAACTCACCAGCAACTTTGATACTTTCTGATCCTTTCCTCCAGTCCATCTCCTTTTTTATCTTGTCTCTGGATGTTTGTGAAGGAGATATACAGTAGGTCCTTTGAATTTCGAAATGTTTCGAATTTCCTTCTTTCTCTAGACCAGGGCTTTTCAAAGTGTGGGAAGGTGAGCCTCCCCTCAGAGAACATAAGAACAGCCGTGCCCCCACTCCCAATTATTATTGCTATTATTATTATTAGGGCCCGAGCACGAGAGTGCTAGGACCCAACGGCGTCCTAGCACGAAGTGCAAGGATACCTATTGTTATTCGTGGAATTATTCTTATTTTTCTGCTGGCGTTTCCTGTTTTTGAGGCCTTTAGGACGCTGAAAAAGTTGTATAATTTTGCACAGATTCCAGAATCGGTGAAAACTACAATATTCTGGACTCAATGTGTTCAAATTGTCCAACATGCTCTCTAGCGCCACCTATGGCCATTTCCGTTTTTGGAAAGATGTACAAAGTCGCACCGTAACTCCAAATGACCTGAAATTTTTTCACACTTACTCGGGTGGACCTGCTCTACATATAAGGTCCAAGTACCCGTAAGCTCCGCCTACTTTATTTTTTTTTAAATTAGCATAATTTGAAAAACAGTTAAATATTCACTTAAATTTCAAATTTTGGTTTTTCAACACCAAACTCAATATACAGTATCGCCGGAGGGTCAGACACATTATCGTAGGAAATGAGCATGTTCAGTCGATAAATGTGGCCCTCATTACTCTAAACGTGTTCGCAAAAAGGCGGGGCTTAGATAGAAATGCTCATAACTCATCAACAATGTACAAAAAAAACACACATTTTGGTGGTAATGTTCAATCTGTATTGGGGAATAGGCACAACAAGTAATTTCCATTTTGGACTATAGGGGGCGCCAAAAACATGACAAATGTATAACTCATGAACTGATGGACGAAATATATATATATTTTTTTAGACATACTCTGGGGATGAGTATGGACTTATATTTAAATTGTCACAACGAATGACAAATGTGGGCGTGGCCTGTACTTTTTTTTTTATGACGATGTGCTAAAATGTGTTTCGGTACGCAAAACTTGGTACACACGTCACAGCCCACGACCTTTTCAAGAATGTAAAAAAAAAACGTAATTTTTCTAAAATACTGCTCACTAGCGCCCCCCTATTGTGTGGTAGTCTCATAGTTTCTCAGAACTTCACGAATTTTGGCACAGACATTCCTCATGGAATTGAAGACATATTTGTACATACATTCCATTAGCCCCGCCCCCCAACAAGTCGGCCATTTTGAAATATGTGCGTTTTTCAGCCATTTTAAGCACATTCTTGCACACTTCTCCTAGGGGAATGATCGGAAAAATTCCAATCCAGGACACGTTCAGCCCCTATCCAATATGAAACTTAATTGAGAAGCACATTTTTGAAAAATTACTCGTGGAGGTCGTAAGCTAACAGCGAATACACCATTTTTGACGATTTACATGTCGCAAATTACTCCAAACTTCTCGGATATAGTTATTCCGATATTCACGAAACGCTGTATACATATTGCTATTATGATTGCACACATATTTCACATTGCCTTCCATTAGCCCCGCCCCCCAGAAAGTGGGCCATTTTGAAAAATGTGCGTTTTTCAGCCATTTTACGCACGTTCTTGCAAACTCCTCCTAGGGGAATGATCAGAAAAATTCCAATGCAGGACACGTTTAGCCCCTATCCAATAGGATACTTAATTCAGGAGCACATTTTTGAACAATTACTCGTGGAGGTCGTAGGCTAACAGCGAATACACCATTTTTGACTATTCACATGGCGCAAATTGCTCCAAACTGGTCGCATATAGTTTTTCCGATATTCACGAAACGCTGTATACATATTGCTATTATGATTGCACACATATTTCAAATTGCCTTCCATTAGCCCCGCCCCCCATAAAGTCGGCCATTTTGAAAAATGTGCGTTTTTCAGCCATTTTACGCACGTTCTTGCAAACTCCTCCTAGGGGAATGATCAGAAAAATTCCAATGCAGGACAGGTTTAGCCCCTATCCAATAGGATACTTAATTCAGGAGCACATTTTTGAAAAATTACTCGTGGAGGTCGTAGGCTAATAGCGAATATACCATTTTTGACGATTTACATGTTGCAAATTACTCCAAACTACTCGGATACAGTTGTTCCGATATTCACGAAACGCTGTATACATATTGCTATTATGATTGCACATATATTTCAAATTGCCTTCCATTAGCCCCGCCCCCCATAAAGTCGGCCATTTTGAAAAATGTGCGTTTTTCAGCCATTTTACGCACGTTCTTGCAAACTTCTCCTAGGGGAATGATCAGAACAATTCCAATGCAGGACAGGTTTAGCCCCTATCCAATAGGATACTTAATTCAGGAGCACATTTTTGAAAAATTACTCGTGGAGGTCGTAGGCTAACAGCGAATACACCATTTTTGACGATTCACATGTCACAAATTACTCCAAATTACTCCAAACTACTCGCGTATACTTTTTCCAATATTCACGAAACGCTGTATACATATTGCTATTATGATTGCACACATATTTCAAATTGCCTTCCATTAGCCCCGCCCACCAGAAAGTCGGCCATTTTGAAAAATGGCCGTTTTTCATGCATTTTAAGGACATTTCTGCAAACTCCTCATAGGGGAATGATCGGAACAATTCCAATCCAGGACAACTTCAGCGCATATCCAATGTCATGCTACATTGAGAAGTAATAGTCCTTCGCTCAAACGGGTAGCTCGTAGGCTAACGGAGAATGTACCATTTTTGACCAATTATATGTCAGATAAGCTACTGAGGCCTGCCTGTTTGCCTGGCACATCAACTCTCACACACACACACACACACACACACACACACACACACAAACACACACACCTACTGTTAGTCCAACAACGCCCTTTGCTGGCGGCATATTCATTACAAAAGACACTCGCTAACCCTAACCCTAACCCTAACCCTAATGTTTATTTGTAGATATCTCCTAAAGCCTACAAATACAGTGTGACATGTAGGCCTGTTACATTTGTTATTGAGCGATATATATTATACACACTGTTCTGCTTTCTGCACTGACCTCAGCAGCTGTTCTCACTGTAACATCACCTAACATCCAGGGGACATGTGATTAGTGAGTAAACAAACGGTAAAGGGCAGAAAGTCTGATGCACATTTGATCATCTCAAATAACTTATAATCACAACGGGAACACTTTGCAGAGCTGTGCTTTGTTGACAGAAGTCCAGACATGCGTCACGCCTCTTTTAAACATCACTGTTGGCTGAAATCGTCTCAGGAGAATACTTCAGTGTACCCTCGGTTATAGCTCCTCCAGAGACACTCCTCTCTCCTCTAAATCAGTGTATCCTCGGTTACGGCTCCTCCAGACAGCCTCCTCGATAATCGATCCTCGACGACCCTTTAGAGAAATTTGTTTTCCTTCGACATCCGTTTCCGGGTCGCTGCCGGAGCACCTGGGAGTCTGGGACGCGAAAATTAGAGAAATGACAAACGGCTCATTTCCCAGGACTCGCGCACGTCTGCTTGACGCCGGGACGACCTGCCGCCCTCCCCGACAGGCGCACGGACGCGAGGGCCCGCTCATCACTGCGCGCACAAGTGCGACCGCAGTTTTAATTATTATTATTATTGTTGCTGTTGCTATAATGCAGGGGCATTCAATTGCATTTCAAAGAGGTCGAGTAAGAGAAAATGTCATGAAATGCTCTGTTTTCGCTGTCTACCTTTCTCTTTTTTGAGCACGACATTTGAAATTACTCCGACTGTTTCTCTCTTCTTGTCTCGTCTCTGTGTGTGTGTGTGTTTGAATATATCGTGCTGACTCACTGACTGCACCGATTTGATTGGCTTTTTATCTTTATGTTTAAAACATTTTTAACATTTTCAACATCGTGGATAAATCCTTATATGCTCCCGGCAACACACTGAACGTCAACGTTGCCTCCTTATTACACTCACCCCTACTTTAGTGGTAACGCTCGCTGCGTGGAAACGGACCGCTGAACGGACCTCTGTCGCCTGTCAGCGCAATTTAAATGATGCCGACATAAAAAATAAACGACGCAGCTGGCCGTCAGCTAACCGAGCCGGCCAGAACACACAGATGGGCAGTCCGCCCCTGGGTGGAGATGAAGGGAATGAGCACTTTTACAGCCTTTTTGGCAAGGTGGGGGAACACTTTACTCATCTTTTTCTCGTTATTCTTTTCTCACGCTGCGCCTCCCCTGAAGCTTTCTGGCACCCCCCCAGGGAGGCGCGCCTCACACTTTGAAGACCGCTGCTCTAGACTTTGAAGTTGCCTTTAAAAGTTGGTTTGAGTTCTGTCTAAACACAAATATTTTCTTGCTCCCAAGCTCAATGGTTATTATCCTTCTAGCAACTGTGCACATAATTAAGTGTCTCCTGTTACGATGCACTGTAGACATGACATTTGGGCTGTCATGGCCATGAAAAGGTCTTCAATCCACCCAGGGGAGCGGATATAAGGCTGACTACAGAAGCACCTGGATCTATAAGCTGCAAACACCAAAGCCAAAGGTCACAATGAGAAATTCTCTCGCAATGTGATGCAAAGATATTAAGGGATATGTGATGGATGTGGAAGTGTCCTTGGTCTAGCACTGATTGCTCCCGAAAGTATGGCCATCAGTGTGTGTGAATGAGCGTTAGATTAGATAACGAGCAGTTTGGCAGGAGTTTTATACACTAAAGGTGTGGAAATTAATATCAGCGTGGCCGCGGTCGGATCAAAATGCCTCCAAATGCAATTTGAATAGACCTACAGCCATTCAGAGCAACGAAACGTTGGGTCTGCTGCGTCATGCATTACTGATACGTCACGTTCACAGTGAAAAGTCCTCAAACTAGCGCCGAGTAAATTGCAGACAGACAGCAGAACTTCTAGGATTAATTGTATATTTCGGATGGATAGATTTGTTCTTAAACGCCCTCACATTGAGGTACATGTCGAGCAGGTGCCAGAGTCACACGACCCACCTGAAGAGGATGCCAGCCAGCGGGGACCCGATGGGATTGGAGAGGCCAGAGGTGGCGAAGATGAGGAAAATGTGGAGCAGGAGGCCGCTAACGTTAGCGACATCAGCCAAGGACCTGAGGCTGCTAGCGTTATTAGCCAAGGACCCGGAGATGGACCAAAACGTCCAATTTGAAAAAATTATCCGTCAAGACGGATTGGAAGCCAGCAACGGTCTTTTTATGGGGCCTGGTTTGACACATACAGCTGGGTCGAATATTCAGTTGAAACTGACTCAGTGTTTTGCTTTGCCTGTCGTCATTTTTTTGGTGCTGGGAAGCGATTCCATTCTGAGCCTGCCTTAACCAATGAATTAAAAAACTGGAAAAATGCAACAGGAGCTTTCAAAAAACACAACGGGAGTGCAGCACACAGGTTTGCCATGGAGGCATGGGCTGAATTTAAACAGACAACGAAAGATGGCTCAAGACTGGGAAACATGATTGATGCAGGTCATTTAAAACTAGTGAAAGAAAACCGTGAGTATATGAAGGCCGTGGTGATGTCCTTACGTTTTACTGCATGTCAAGGCATTGCACAGCGAGGTCACCGGGAACAGGAGGGTGAGGAGAACTCGGTTAATAGGGGAAACTTCCGAGAGCTGCTACACTTAATTGGTGAATTTGACGTGACTGTAGCAAAGACACTGAAAGACAATCCTCAAAATGCTAAATACACACATCAAGACATCCCAAACGAGATTTTCCTGATAATGGCAGCCTTTTCTTATCAAGCTCCACATTTGTGGAATCAGCTTCCAGTTTGTGTTCGGGCGGCAGACACCCTATCCGTTTTTAAGAGTGCGCTTAAGACCTTCCTTTTTGATAAAGCTTATAGTTAGGGCTGATTAGATTCAGCCCCTAGTTTTGCTGATATAGGCTTAGTTTGTCGGGGGACATCTTACTTCTTCCTTCTCTCTGTCTATACCTGTGTACTCTCATGTTCCGATTAACCCAGCTTCCCCAAATGTCTTTTTTTTTTGTGTCTATATACGCCGGGATCCGGAGACATGGATGATCCTGTTGCTGCGGTCCTGTGTCCTGGATCGCGAGCCCTGGATCTTGAGTCGTGGCTGTGGTCCTGGATCATAGTTCCTGGATGGATATCCTCGTGGATTCATCTTCTCATTATACACACATGCATTTCCAAACATTTGGACTACCTATGTTGCAAATGTATTATCTTTTCAATTTACACACGGCATCTATTGCACGTCTGTCCGTCCTGGGAGAGGGATCCCTCCTCTGTTGCTCTCCCTGAGGTTTCTCCCATTTTTCCCTTTAAACTGTGGGTTTTCTCCGGAAGTTTTTCCTTGTACAATGTGAGGGTCTAAGGACAGAGGGTCTGAGGACAGAGGGTCTAAGGACAGAAGGTGTCATATTGTCATACTGATATTCTGTACAAACTGTGAAGTCCACTGAGACAAATGTAGCATTTGTGATATTGGGATATATAAATAAACATTGATTGATTGATTGATATGGTCCGAAGTGAAATAAGTGCAGAAATTAGGGAAGCTGAATGTTTCGCCCTGATCATTGACAAAACCAAAGATGTCAGTAAAAGCGAGCAACTGTCCATCGTTGTACGTTATCTAAAACGAGAACAAGTGCGTGAAGAATTCCTGCACTTCAGACGCACAGAGGGCCTGGACGCCGACTCGCTCCTCAGTACCATCAAACAGACGCTCAGCCGATGCAACATCGACCCACACATGTGTGTTGGACAGTGTTACGATGGGGCTGCTGTCATATCGGGATGCAAGAATGGAGTACAGCAGAAGTTTAAAAAGGAGGTGCCAAATGCTTTGTATATACACTGCCATGCACACAGATTAAACCTTGTGTTGGTTGATGTGGTCCGCAACGTTGAAGCAGCAGCCTACTTTTTTTAAACTGTACAAATGCTGTACAACTTATTCGCCAACTCAGTCGCCCATGATATTTTCATCAAGAAACAGAGAAATGGAGCCAACTTCACAACCAGTTGAACTTAAGAACGGAAACATGCTGGTCATGTCAATATACAGCGCTGGTGGCTATCCGCAAATCACTGCCTGCAGTAAAGGCAACATTTACAGAGATCATGTCTCAGCCCAATGCGCGGAGGAAAACGGAGGCCAGAGCGGTGAGTGGACTAATTGATGAGCAGTTTGTCTTGCTTCTTACGCTTTTCGAGGATCTTTTCCGTGTCACAAAATTCATGTCTGACCAGCTACAATCTCCCAGCCTTGAGCTGTCCTCCGCAATGGACGTGGCTGATTCGGTCATAGCGACACTGACAGACAGACGCACAGAGGATTCATGGAGGGAAATTCGGGACAGAACAAGCGACCTTTGCACCAAAGCCAATGTAAATCACAATGAGACACCCAAAAGGAGACAAGCACAGCCTCCTCGACATCTACAGGAGTTTGTTGTGGAAGCCCAAATCGAATGCACACCAGTTACATCCCTAGATGTGCTGTGCACAGAGTGTTTCTACCCAGTAATCTACAGACTTGTGGTTGAAATGAGAATACGTTTCTCAACCGAGGCCGGTGGTGTCCTATCCGGAGTCTCGGCACTCAAACATGCATCCTTCTTAGACAATACCTGCATGTGCCATCCGACCTCTGCAGCTCATCCAGAATGCAGCGGCTCGTCTGGTCTTCAACCTTCCTAAATTTTCCCACACCACTCCGCTCCTCCGCTCCCTTCACTGGCTTCCGGTAACTGCTAGAATCCACTTCAAGACACTGGTACTTGCTTACCATGCTGCGAATGGATCTGGCCCTTCGTACATCCAGGACATGGTTAAACCGTACACCCCAGCGCGTGCACTACGCTCTGCATCAGCCAAACGACTCGCTGCGCCCTCGCTGCGAGGGGGACCCAAGTTCCCATCAGCAAAAACACGTGGGTTTGCTATCCTGGCTCCAATATGGTGGAATGAGCTCCCCATTGACATCAGGACAGCAGATAGCTTGCACATCTTCCGGCGCAGACTGAAAACTCATCTCTTTCAACTCCACTTCGAGCGATAGAACTATTAACAAAGCACTTATATACTAATAAAGGACTGGCTTATCTAAAGCCAGTTGAGTAGCACTTGAAATGTTTGGCTCTATGAAACCTGATGTACTTATATGATTCTGTTTTCTTCAAGGTTGTGTCTTCCTGGTCGAATGTACTTATTGTAAGTCGCTTTGGATAAAGCGTCAGCTAAATGCAATGTAATGTAATGTAATGTAACAATAAATGTCTGCAACCCATGGTCAAGTTAACCCTAACCCTAACCCTAACCCTAACCCTGACGGAAGAGAACCTGACCCCAGAGCTACACCAGGTTAAGCGCCTACTGGAAAGAAAGAAACAACAGGGACATGAAATGAAGGACACAGCAGGATTTCTGGCTTTAATGCGACCCTACAAGGATGCCTTTACGGATTTACACAGACTCTTATGCCTTTCCCTGACTCTGCCTGTGACCTCTGCTGGCTGCGAACGCAGCTTCTCCTGTCTCCGTCGCATCAAGACTGATCTAAGAAACAGCAGTGGTGATGCACGGAACAGCAACCTGGGCCTGCTGGCTATCAATAAACAGAGGAGTAAGGCACTGGATGTCCAGCGTGTCATTGACATTTTCGCTTCCAACCACAACAACCGGCGGATCGTGCTGCTTTGAGAACGTCAATAGTGAGTTTTGAATATATTTTGTAATAATGGGTCATTTGAAAAAGTGTTTTGTAGATAACGTGAGTGTGTGGCTTACAGCGGCATGAAAAGTCGACTGTGATTCCTTTTATTTCCCATTAGGTCCAGTCCACAGCGGTCCTTAGGAGGGTATTTTTTATTTATTTTTTATTTTTTATTTGAATTGTTTTGTATCATGATGTTTTTGTTCGTTTTGTAAGGAAAAGGTTTGCCTTATGGACAGAGTTAACATGGGACTTGTCCTTCAAATGTACACATGTGCGCACAATGGAAATGTGACGTCAACTTCAAATGCAAAGTGCCTGTCACCGGCAGGACAAATTTGACCAACTGTGCCTACACACATTCAACACTTGGGGGTGCTCTATGCATGTGTCTGAGGGTAAAATAATCATCATTCTGTATATAAATATGTTTGTCAATATCATGGACATTAACTTTTAAATTGGGGTCCACGAAGCTGACACAAGATACCCGCAGATAAGCACTCATCTCGGACTAAAATCCTCAATGCATAGCAGTTTTAATGGCATGCCCCTGGTTACCTTGAGACATTTTTATTTTTTTAATTCAGTGTTACCAGGGGCACGAACTTCTGACCGGTGTTCCCTCTTGGTTTAGTCCGTGGGGGAGTGCTTAAGTGTGGATACACAGGTTCGCCTGGTGCACAAGGTTATGGAGGTGGGGGTCTTGCTGGTGCTCAAGTGTCCATATACGTCACCCCATACTCTACCCGCCTTAAGAGACACTATTTTGGGTTACAATTTCTCCATTTTCACCCCTTTTCTCTGGTTCTTCCAAAGGTTAACTTAGACTTGTTCTGACCCATGTGCATCACCCTGGATCTCTGCCTATGTGCCTGTGAAATGCTGCTCTCTCCCTCTGTTCACATCACTTTTACCCAGCTTTCACACACTTATTCCTGGGTAATTAAATCAGTTTAATGCACTTTTTAACACTGACATACCCAGGATTCAAGCTTCTTTCCTGGGTTACATAGTGCTGTGAAGCAGCCTGTCCTCTGGGTGGGAGAGCGAGGTGCTGGAAGGAGCTCTCTGGGTGCGCTCTCTGGGTCACAGCCCGCTGCTGCTGTCTCCCTGTATTCACAGCACTGTTCCCCAGCTTTCACACACTTATTCCTGGGTAAGAAAGCCATGTGCATCACCCTGGATCTCTGCCTGTGAGTGTGGGACCCTGCTTACAGCAGTGACTCTGCTGTGAAGCAGCCTGTCCTCTGGGTGGGAGAGTGAGGTGCTGGAAGGAGCTCTCTGGGTCACAGCCTGTTGCTGCTGCTGCTGCTGCTGCTCTCTCCCTGTATTCACATAACTTTTACCCAGCTTTCACACTTATTCCTGGGTAAGAAAGCCATGTGCATCACCCTGGATCTCTGCCTGTGAGTGTGGGACCCTGCTTACAGCAGTGACTCTGCTGTGAAGCAGCCTGTCCTCTGGGTGGGAGAGCGAGGTGCTGGAAGGAGCTCTCTGGGTCACAGCCTGCTGCTGCTGCTGCTGCTGCTGCTCTCTCCCTGTATTCACATAACTTTTACCCAGCTTTCACACACTTATTCCTGGGTAAGAAAGCCATGTGCATCACCCTGGATCTCTGCCTGTGTGCCTGTGAGTATGGGACCCTGCTTACAGCAGTGAACCTGCTGCCATCATTACAAACATATTAATCAGGCATTTTAACACTTTTTCCCATGAAAATGATTTGTATTCACTATCATGGGGCTATATAAATCAAATTCCGGGTAATTAGGAGCACAATTGTACCTTTTACTATTTAAATGTATTTGTATTATATATTGTTGGGCTATTAACATGACATTTCTGGGTGACTTTGTCAGTTTATGGAGCTTAGCCCACAATTCCTGGAGGTTCCAGGTCAAATTTTGGAGCTCATAGGCGGCCTGCCATGCGCCCCCACCCGTGGAAAGCAAAACAAAGTAAAGAAAACGGTCAATTATATCTTAAAATAATCAAAAATGAAGTTTTTAAAAATTCTCGAAAAAACGGCTAAGTGCCAACGGAGGAGGGGCTCAAAAAAGCGCAAGTCTTCGGCGCTTCCGGCGGAAGCCCAGGACACATTTTCACTCTCCCGTTGCATTTTACAACGGAGAGGGGAATCGAGACCTCCCTTCCTCCGTCGAAAAAATTCGTTCATCTTTTCCAAGCTACCATCTGCACGAAATCGGAAACCCGGTTTTTGAGAGCACTTAGGAAAAAAACGGCTGTTTCACATCATGGAGGAATGTGTCCGCTACATGAGTGCTTTGGCTCGGATACAATTGTTGCCTGGAGGACCCCCAATTATGGTTCTTACCAAACTTTAAGTTGTTGAACTGGTCTCTGGAGGAATTCAAGGGGAGTTGTCAGGGAATTATGAGACACTATTTTCGGATACATTTTATCCATTTTACCCTTTTCTCTGGTTCTTCCAAAAGTTAACTTAGACTTTTTCTGACTCTGGAGGAATGTGAGGGGAGTTGTCAGGGGACTCTACCCGCATATGAGGCACTATTTTCGGATACATTTTATCCATGTTCACCCCTTTTCTATGGTTCTTCCAAAAGTTAACTTAGACTTTTTCTGACTCCGGAGGAATGTGAGGGGAGTTGTCAGGGGACTCTACCCGCATATGAGGCACTATTTTCGGATTCAATTCAATTCAAAACCTTTATTTATCCAGGTAAAATCCCATTGAGATCAATGATCTCTTTTTCAAGGGAGACCTGCAGCAGTAGGTTCCACAAGAAGACATAAAAACATAAACAACAGAACAACAAAAGGACATCATACAGCAAAATGTACAGGGATTACAATTGACATATTTAACCACATGTACAGGTACCAACAGCATCTGATTTTGTAGCATCCAACCGAGCTTTAAAAACATGTAGTGGTACTAGCTTGGTAATTTTCCATTCTTTTTGCAGACTGTTCCATGTTAGTGGAGCTGCACATCTAAAAGCTTTCTTCCCTAAGACAGTCCTAGCAATTGGCACATTTAATAAAACCACAGCATGCGATCTCAGGCAATAAGTACTTTCAATTCACAGAGAGATCAGGGAGCAGATATAAGATGGTAGTTTATCCAACATGGCTTTGTAAATGAAAAGGTACCAGTGACTGAGCCTCCGTACAGTAAGTGATGGCAAAACCGCCTTGGTATACAGGGTACAGTGATGCGTAAGTGCTTTACAATTTGTCAAAAATCTCTGTGCACTGTGATACGCAGCATCTAACTTGCTCAGGTAATTGGCAGGTGCATTCATATATAACAAATCACCATAGTCCAGCACAGGTAAAAAGGTCACAGTGACTAGCCTTTTCCTGGCCTCAAGTGAGAAACAGGACTTATTTCTGTAAAAGAAACCTAGCCTAACCCTCAGCTTTTTAAGCAGGTTATTGACATGAAGTTTAAAAGTGAGACAGTCATCAAGCCAGATATCCAAGTATTTGTAACAGGTAACCACTTCAAGTTGTATTCCTTGCGTAGTTACAATATCCAAAGCAGTCTCCGGTGTATTTTTAGCTTTAGCTTTAGAAAAGAGCATTACCTTGGTTTTATCCACATTTAAAAGAAGCTTAAGCTCAGAGAGCTGAGCCTGAATAATGTTAAAACCTGCACAGTACATCACGGTATCATCCGCATAGAAATGTAAGGTTGCTCCTTCGACATTTTCACCTAAACTATTAATATAGATAGAGAATAATAGCGGACCTAAAACTGAACCTTGTGGTAAACCATTAGTGATGTTTAACCACTCAGAAGACAGCCCATCAAACTGAACACATTGGGACCTTTCAGAGAGGTAGTTCACAAACCACCCCACTGCATGGCTGAATATGCCAATACTGACCAATCTGTGCTTCAAAATGCGATGATCGACGGTATCAAAAGCTTTGGATAGGTCAACAAATAGAGCTGCACAACTCTGCTTATTATCTAAAATAATCGTAATATCATTTACCACTTTCATTGTGGCAGTGATGGTGCTATGTTGCTTTCTGAAGCCTGATTGATGTTTAGACAGGATGTCATTTGTACATAAAAACTCATTTACTTGTTCACTCACTAGGCGTTCAAGAACATTAGCCAGAACTGACAATTTAGAGATGGGTCTATAATTGTTTAATAAGGTGACCTCTCCTCCTTTTAGTAGTGGCAGGACATAAGCTGACTTCCATACTTTTGGGATTTTGTTCGTGCTGAGAGAGAGGTTAAAAAGAGTAGTAAGAGGTGGAGCAATAAAATCTGCAGCTATCTTTAAAAAGAAAGGTTCTACGTTGTCCGGACCAGCCGGCTTTTTAGGATCTAGCTTGGTTAAGACTTCACGAACAACATCAACAGTAAAAGGAGTAAAACTGAAAGGGTTTTCCAGACCACATTGTTCTGTGTCACCGACTATGGTGTTCACAGAAGCATAATTAGAAACAGAATGAAACAGAGAGCCACAGGACACAAAATGCTCATCAAAACAATTTAACATGGTAGCCCTATCCGATATAGTGCCAGATGCTGTGGTAAGGCACGGAGGTAGCTCATTACGGATATCACTGGTGGATATCGATTTTATGGCTTTCCAGAATTTTCTAGGGTTGTTCAGGTTCTTTGTGGTAACTGACAGATAATACTTAGATTTAGCACTTTTGACATGTGAAGTGAAGCTATTTCTTAGCTGCCTAAAACGCTGAGCCTGATTTCCTAGCCTTTGCCCAGGCCTTGTTTCTCTCATGCAGGAGACGAGACAGTTCAGCAGAAAACCAAGAATTGTCTCGTCCCTTCACTCTAAATGTACGCAGGGGTGCATGTCTATCTATAATTTCCATAAAACCAAGATAAAAATAAGACCATGCAGTCTCAACATCAGCACACAAATCGATTTTTCCCCAATCAAACCCAAACAGATCATGAACAAAACCCTGCTCCACAAAATGTTTTATGTCTCTCTTGATGATAATACGAGGTTTAACCTTTTGGACTTTTGTGTCCCTAATTGTGGCTAAAACACAGTGGTCACTCAGATCATTCGCAAATACTCCCACAGCTGAGTATTTATAGGGAATATTAGTTAGAATGAGATCAGTTAGGGAGGATTTATTTGGGGACTTAATATTAGGGCGAGTAGGACTGTCAACAATCTGAGTAACATTGAAAGAGATACAAAGGTTTTTTAAATCCTCTGACACTGTAGTTAACCAGTCCCAGTTAAAATCTCCAAGTAGCACTATTTCCTTGTAGTCTAGTTGTGATAAAAGATTTGCTAGTGAAGACAAGGAGTCTTTGAGAGCTGAGGGGGGTCTGTAACAGCCCACGACCATGACCTGTTGACACTTTGCCACTTCTATATTTAAGGCTAAAAATTCAAATTGCTTACTGATAGATTTGGAAACTAATGTGGATACACTGAACTTATTCTTAACATAAATGGCAACGCCACCACCTTTATTAGGCCGGTCGGTACGATACACATTAAAACCATTTAAGGCAATGTCAGAGGCCAAAATAGATTTATTTAGCCATGTATCTTTTCCTCTTAAGCGACACACATACAGTGTCATCTACTTTAGAATCACCGAAAAAGTCTGCGAGAGTGTGATTAGAGCTTAAGCAGAAGCAGTCCTGAAGAACCATTATCGCAGGAAAATAAAAAAGACAAACATATGTTGTCGAGCAGATTGACTGTGACAAGGCAACCGGTAATTGTTTGTGTAACACATCCGAACCTTTGCAGGGGATGCCCACTGCGGGTGGCAGATCAGACCTGAATCCAGTAGACTCCTCAGAATGACTAGAGATCTTCTCATAGTCCAAAATAGTTAACAGGCACAGCAGAATCCCGATATGGGCCATTATCCCAGACCAGCACACAGAATCCGCGATGTTCCTGGAGCAAAATCAGCACAGCAGCAAAGGACAGGCGAAAACAGCAGCGTGGAAGCGCTCCCGTCCCTCCGTGGTATCCCCGGGTTGAAAGCAGGCCTCTGCAACAGCAGAACCAGGACAGGTGGAAAGCAGGCCCCAGCCGTGGTAAAATCCTCCTCCGCACAGCAGCACACGCCCGGTGGAAGCAGGCCAAGCCTGAAGCGTGGATCCACTCCGTTTCTCCGGCACGACTCCGGGGTAAAAACCTCTCCAGTGCAGCCGTACTCTACAGGTGGGAGCAGGCCTCCGTAGATCGCAGATCGCAGGCAGCAAACAGGTGGAGCCGCTCCGTCTCTTCGCGACGAGCAGGCCTCCGTAGATCACAGATCGCAGGCAGCAACAGGAAGAGCCGCTCCATCTCTCCGTGACGACTCCGGGGTAAAAACCTCTCCAGTGCAGCCGTACTCTACAGGTGGGAGCAGGCCTACGTAGATCGCAGATCGCAGGCAGCAAACAGGTGGAGCCGCTCCGTCTCTTCGCGACGTCTCCGGAGGAAAAACACCTCAGTACAGCCGTACTCGACAGGTGGGAGTTGGCCTCCGCAGACAACTAAAACTACTACTTGTATAAGCAGGGATGGCTAAATGTTTGTGAGCAGGAGAGCTAGATGCTAACAGATGCTAACAGGCAGTGGGAGTCTGTAAAAATTGCGACTGTTCTCTCTGACACGCGACTGTTCTCCCCTTTTCTATGGTTCTTCCAAAAGTTAACTTATATTTTTTCTGACTCTGGAGGAATGTGAGGGGAGTTGTCAGGGGACTCTACCCGCATATGAGGCACTATTTTGGGATACATTTTGCCCGTTTTCATGGTTCTCCCAAAAGTGAACTTAGACTTTTTCTGACTCTGGAGGAATGTAAGGGGAGTTGTCAGGGGACTCTACCCGCATATGAGGCACTATTTTGGGATACATTTTGCCCGTTTTCATGGTTCTCCCAAAAGTGAACAGCATTTTTCCTGATTTCTCACTGATCGAATGGCAAACGCGACCCGCCATCGGAGGGCCTCCGCCGGCCCGGCCTTGTGCCGGTGCTCTGGCGGTCGGTTCCTCCGAACTGCGGGTTATTCTCCTCTGACCGCACTGATCGAATGGCAAACGCGACCCGCCATCGGAGGGCCTTCTCCCCCGGTCCACGTGCCGGTGCTTTGGCTGTCGGTTCCTCCGAACTGCGGGTTCGACTCTAATGGCCGGGAGGGTGTGCTGCGTGTCTCTTCCCTCCCGGGCCGCCCGATATGAAGCGTGACCGAGATGAACCGTCTGACTCAGGGGTCCCACCACGGGTCCCGCAGCCGGACGGAGGTTCCGGGCTGGAACCTCCCCACCTCCGCCGCGGTGCGCCCGGCAAACACTGTCGTTTCTCGAACCCTCCACTGTTGCATAGCGGCCTTCGTCGGCTGCGGCATTCAGCAATTGGCCTTGCTCTGGGCACCTGTTCCCCCGGGGACCAGTGTTCGGTGGCTTCACATGATATAGGGTCGACCCTACTTCATCACAGGCTACCTGGTTGATCCTGCCAGTAGCATATGCTTGTCTCAAAGATTAAGCCATGCAAGTCTAAGTACACATGGCCGGTACAGTGAAACTGCGAATGGCTCATTAAATCAGTTATGGTTCCTTTGATCGCTCTAACGTTACTTGGATAACTGTGGCAATTCTAGAGCTAATACATGCCAACGAACGCTGACCTTCGGGGATGCGTGCATTTATCAGATCCAAAACCCATGCGGGGTGCTCTCCGGGGTGCCCCGGCCGCTTTGGTGACTCTAGATAACCTCGAGCCGATCGCTGGCCCTCGTGGCGGCGACGTCTCATTCGAATGTCTTTCGATGGTACTTTCTGTGCCTACCATGGTGACCACGGGTAACGGGGAATCAGGGTTCGATTCCGGAGATATAGGGTTGACCCTACTTCATCACAGGCTACCTGTTTGATCCTGCGTAACAACCATATATGCTTGTCTGCAAAGAGGGAACTGCCTGGTCCTGCCCTGGTGTTCCTCTACGGCTCGTGTCCAGCCGTCAGCTGTGCTATCAGCAAATTTGACCCGCCATCGGAGGGCCTCCTCCCCGGTTCCACATGCCGGTGCTTGGCGGTCGGAAGAATAATATTTTACAGGACATGACAGAGCTCAGGGGTCTGCACTTTGAAGCTCCTGGAGCGGACAAAGAATATGGATGCTGGTGGGCGGACAGAAAAGCACCACAAAATCCACCACCTTTAAGTATTACCAGGGCCATGAGAACAACCTCCACAGGAGGGTGGGTGGTGCTGTGAATAAGGCCGAATATTGATGCTGGTGTGCGGACAGTAAAGCACCACAAAAGCCATTACCTTTAAGTGTTACCAGGGCCATGAGAACATCCTCCACAGGAGGGTGGTGCTGTGAATAAGGCCGAATATTGATGCTGGTGTGCGGACAGTAAAGCACCACATAATCCACCACCTTTAAGTGTTACCAGGGCCATGAGAACATCCTCCACAGGAGGGTGGTGCTGTGAATAAGGCCGAATATTGATGCTGGTGTGCGGACAGTAAAGCACCACAAAATCCACCACCTTTAAGTGTTACCAGGGCCATGAGAACATCCTCCACAGGAGGGTGGGTGGTGCTGTGAATAAGGCCGAATATTGATGCTGGTGTGTGGACAGTAAAGCACCACAAAAGCCATTACCTTTAAGTGTTACCAGTGCCATGAGAACATCCTCCACAGGAGAGTGGTGCTGTGAATAAGGCCGAATATTAATGCTGGTGGGCGGACAGTAAAGCACCACAAAAGCCAGTACCTTTAAGTGTTACCAGGGCCATGAGAACATCCTCCACAGGAAGGTGGTGCTGTGAATAAGGCCGAATATTGATGCTGGTGGGCGGACAGTAAAGCACCACAAAAGCCATTACCTTTAAGTGTTACCAGGGCCATGAGAACATCCTCCACAGGAGGGTGGGTGGTGCTGTGAATAAGGCCGAATATGGATGCCGATGGGCGGACGATAAAGCACCGCAAAATCCACCCCCCTTTAAGCTTACCAGGGGCATGAGGTTCTGTAGGGTGTGAACATCTGGGTTTAGTCCGTGGGGGAGTGCTTAAGTCCGGGGGCCCGGGGACCCAAGGTGCGCGAGGTTATGGAAGTACGCATGTCAGGGAGAGATGCTGGAGCTGCTTAGTCCGTCCTTTGGGGCTCTGTGAGGGGCTACAAATGGGTGATTTTCGCAGTATATTTCATGGAAGTCTGACATAGCCTGTTTGCACATGTCAGGGAGAGATGCTGGAGCTGCTTAGTCCGTCATTTGGGGCTCTGTGAGGGGCTACAAATAGGTGATTTTCCCGGTCTATTTCACTCCCCTGTTGCACTTTACAACGGAGAGGGGAATCGAGACCTCCCTTCCTCCGTCAAAAAAATGCATTCATCTTTTCCAAGCTACCATCGGCACGAAATCGGAAACCCGGTTTTTGAGAGCACTTAGAAAAAAAACGGCTGTTTCACATCATGGAGGAATGTGTCCGCTACATGAGTGCTTTGGCTCGGATACAATTGTTGCCTGGAGGACCCCCAATCATGGTTCTTACAAAACTTTAAGTTTTTGAACTGGTCTCTGGAGGAATGCAAGGGGAGTTTGAGGGGACTCTACCTGCATTATGATGCACCATTGTCGGATACATTTTGCCCGTTTTCATGGTTCTCCCAAAAGTGAACTTAGACTTTTCCTGACTCTGGAGGAATGTAAGGAGAGTTGTCAGGGGACTCTACCTGCATTATGAGGCATTATTTTGGGATACATTTGGCCGGTTTTCATGGTTCTACAGAAAGATAATAGAGTATTTCCAGACTCTGGAGGAAAGTAAGGGGAGTTGTCAGGGAACTCTACCCGCATTATGATGCACTATTTTTGGATACTTTTTTTCACTTTCATGCATCTTTCCATGGATGAATTATTGTATTTATTTTAACTTTTTGGTCAATTTCACCCAGTTTTGGCCCCCGCCTTGCCTGAGGGATAGGACCGAGAGATGACAGGGATCTCTGCCCGCCTAACGAGTGCCTAAATAGGACACCTTTCGCACGATGATTGCTGGAAACTGGAGAGATTTCACATGGGGTCTCTTCAGTTAGTTGAGTGCTATTTTCTTGAGTCTTTTCACATTTCCTTCTCTGTCCCTGGTTCTATTAATTCCTTTTACCTGGTACACTTCCCTGTACCGAGTGTCCACAGATGGCCCATTTATCCACACACACATTGGCACAATGATCCGGAGGAAACGGTCGAGAGATGACAGGGATCTCTGCCCGTCTAACGAGTGCCTAAATGGGACACCTTTTGCACGATGATGCAAATGGAAAAACAATGTTTTGAAAAATAAACTGGAGATATTTGACATAGGGTCTTTCTAGTTCGCTGAGTGCAACTTTCTTGAGTCTTTTCACGATTCCTTCTTTGTCGCCCCCGGTTCTATACATTCTACTGGGGACACTTCCCGGTACCGAAATGCTCATGCATACAGATAGGATGGCGATCGATTGTCCGATCTGTAAGAGTTCCGACCGCGCCCTGAGCAAGCACCTGCAGAGGAACCATAGTGTGCGTAATGCAGTTGAAAGAAAAATTCTGCTGTTGTTGGCCAATGGACGGACAAACATTAGGCTCCATCCCTGCACCATTGCAGGATATGAGTACAGCGGGACAAAGCTGGACCGCCACTTGGACAGAGACCATGTTGAGCTGTCCCCGGAGGAAATATATGTGGTTGTAAATAAAGTAAAAATGACAGTGGCAACGAAGGAGCTTCATGAACTCCGATTGACAAACCCCACAGTAGGAATGATTACCTCTTGGGATGTGGACACTGTGGATGATGAGGTCCTGATACACCCTCCACCCTTGTCCCCAGTGATTGAATGTGACAACCCGGACTGTAAGGAATGGAGGATGGAGGCAAACACAATGAGGGCTCAGAGGGACAGATATGCTGCTGAGGTGAAATCCCTGCGCTGCAAGCTGCAGCAGAGGATAAAACATAAGCGACAGAGGAGGGACCAGAGGGCCGAGGACATGCATGGGTTCGATGAAGAGGATGGGGAGGAACAAGAGCGGGTGTTTCTAAAGAAACGACCCCGAACAGAGTTAACACCAAAGAGGCAGTCCAAGTCCAAAGGTCCCTCCTGCAGCAAGTCCCCCATTCCCTCCTGCAGCAAGTCCCCCATTCCCTCCTGCAGCAAGTCACCCATTGCCTCTCACACACCTGTATCCAGCTCCTCATAACCTGCATCCAGAGTTACCGAGGCCTCGTCAACCTCCCCTCCCATAAATTCCCCCTGGTTCAGCGGCAGGGGCCGGGGGAATATAATGCGGGACATAACATTCCCACGCATCATGGGTAAGTGTGTTGAATATGTCACAAATGCAGTTTCTGTAACACACAATGTGTTGTCATTAAAGTACTGTGTTATGTTTGACAGAGGAGTATCTGCAAGGCTACCGGGAGCATTATGAGGGCATCGACCCTACAGTGAGGCTCCAAGAAAACGCAGTCTCCAAAATAAGCAGAGTGAAATCGTTCCTAAGCTTCATGGCATACGGTTTCAAGCGCCTGTCTGACTGGCTCTTTCTGAGGGATTTGAAGAGGATACGTGGGTGAGTAACATCAATTACTGTCCATGATGTCAGCATCATTGTGTGTGTTCTCCACATAGACGCAATATGATGTACTGATGCGTTTTCCTTTGCCAACAGCTGGTCCCGGAGCCTGATAAAGTCGAGCCTTCAGGTCACGATCTCTGACTTCTACATAAAAAATATATCACACTTTCTCAAATACATGTCAGCCACACCATGCAAGGGGAGCAGGCTCAACCAAAACGACATGACTGTAATCAAACGGGAACTTGTTGCCATCCTGAAGTCCCTAAGGAAGAAGGTGGTTATCCACCAGATGCAGGTGAAGCGGGACAAGATGGAAGGTTTGCCGAGCCATAAAGACATCATGACATGTTTGACTGCGGCCAAAACTCGCATCCCTCAGCTCCTGGACGTGATGGCCAGCAATCCGACTACCGCAACCCGGCTCTTGCTCTATGGGTACATGACCCTCCATTGGAGCTGCATTTATGGCCACCGTCCGGGGGTCTACTCCAACATGACCAACGCCGAGGTCCGAAAGGCGGAGACAACTGGCACTGCCTTTGGCTACCTCATCCACGTGAGTGCTATTAAAAAATGTGTTTATTCTGGCAGTGATAAACATGTTGTGCATGATTGATACTTGTATTGACGCTCTCTACCTCTGTCATAACAGGTAAGCAACCACAAGACGGCCAACGCGTTCGGGGAAGCGCAGCTGTACCTCACCATAAAAGAGTTCGCATGGATGAAGAGGTGGCTGGAAATCAAGGGGACGCTGACCTGCACCCAGAACCGCTACTTCCTATACACAGCGGGGAAGAACCCGTCGAGGAACATTGCCTACTTCCTGAGGTTGGCATGGGCTGATGTGGGGCTAAAAGGTCCCATTAACTTCACCAACCTCCGCACAGTCCACGCAGATAATGCGAAGAGGTTTCAGGATACAGGCAACCGCCAAAGAGTGAGTGATTTAATGTGTCACAACACTGCAACTGCAGACACATTTTATGCCAAGAATCCTTCTTTGAAGGAGGCTGCGGACATACGGCTGCTCTTCACAGAGTCACTGCAAGCAGCAGCGGCAGCAGCAGCAGGGGGGAGTGAAGACAATTTGGGGGACATTGACAGTGACAGCTCTGGAGAGGAGCATAGCCCCACTCCCTACCAAGACTCCCCGATGCCGAGACGTTAGACGAAGAATTCTACTTAAACTTCAACGCTTGGAGAGCGGCGAAGAGGGAACAGTCAATGGCCGAACACAGTCCCTCAGACATGGGTGAAGAGAGGGTGCCAGACTCTGCACCAACTTCACCCGATACGGACAATATTACCAGTGACCAACTTGTAAATATGCAGTGTTGTTGAACTCAGTCCCCTTGTGCTGGATGAGTGAATAATGTTATCATGTTATAAAGTGACAATGTCAATGTATATAGTTCTGTAAATAAAGTTTGTTAAAATTCCTTACTTGGTCCTCTTTTTTAAAAACCCACCAACAACTGCACACACATTTTAGTATATATTGCTGAATGTTATTCTAATATTACACCCTAGTTGAGTTGGTACAGGATAATGGGAGTGGAGAATGATGAGTTGGTACCGGATGAAGGGAGTTGATAAGGATGAGTTGGTACCGGATGATGGGAGTGGAGAATGATGAGTTGGTACCGGATAATGGGAGTGGAACAAGTGGCAATAGTGAGCAGCATGAGAGGGAAGATAAAACAATATGCTGAAAATATGGGTGTTTTCCCCTTTAAGATCCCCAGGGGCACGAGGTTCTGGTGGTGTGCATGGAAGGGTTTAGTCCGAGTGAGGAGTGCTCAAGTGTTGGAGGATGTGTAAGGCAGAGGAGGGTAAAAAAAAAGTTAAAGTGTGAACCTCCAGCAGGGCAGGTGGTGGTGCTGTGAAGAATGACGAATATTGATGCTGGTGAGCGGGCGTTGAGCACCGCAAAATCCACCCCCTTTATGTGTTACCAGGGCCATGAGAACATCCTCCACAGTGCACAAAGTGCTCGCACCTCCATGCGCACCACAGGGACAGGGACAGGGACCCAAACTTAAGCACACATCCTCTGTCAAAAACCCAAAATGAATGACTTCCATACAAGCATGCCCCTGGTCACCTAGAAGTGTCTGAATGTCTGGTAGTCACGTGTCCTCTGTAGGAAGCTTAAGGGCGGACGATAAAGCACCACAAACTCCACCCCCCCTTTAAGATTCCCAGGGGCACGAGGTTCTTGAGGGTGTGATCATCTGGGTTTAGTTTGTGGGGGAGTGCTTAAGTTCGGGGGCCCGGGGACCCAAGGTGCGCGAGGTTATGGAAGTACGCATGTCAGGGAGCGATGCTGGAGCTGCTTAGTCTGTCATTTGGGGCTCTGTGTAGGGCCAGAAAGAGGTGGTTTTCGCGCTCTGTCTCCTGGTAGTGTGAAATAGCCTGTTTGCTCATGTCAGGGAGCGATGCTGGAGCTGCTTAGTCCGTGATTTGGGGCTCTGTGTAGGGCCAGAAAGAGGTGGTTTTCGCGCGCTGTCTCCTGGTAGTGTGAAATAGCCTGTTTGACATATGTTCAGAATGTGCTATTTATCCAGAAATAGCACATTCTGAATGATCCAGTGTACACATATTACCTGCAAAACGATGATGCAAGGCTGGGTTACGACGTATACACTGCATGGACATAATTTTGTGCATTAAAGTATGTGTAATAGACATGTATTTAAATAACTTTTAAAGCTATTTAAACCATCTTTTCCTGGATTGTAAAGTGAGTTGCTGCAGCCTGTTCTCTGTGTACACTCTCTCCCAATTTCAAACACTTATTCCTGGGTTGAAAAGCCATGTGCTGCGTGCTGCTCTCTGAGTACAGTCTTCCTCTATTTACAATACTTTCCCCCCCCTTTCAAACACTTATTCCTGGGTTGAAAAGTCAGGTGCTGCACCACCTGTGCTCTGGGTCTGTATTCACAACACTTTTCCCGACATTTCAAACATATTTCCGCATGTTTTAAACACTTATTTGCAATGTCTATTTCATGGACACCACTCTATGTATTAATGTACGTGATATGGACATATTATTCTGTACACGCCACGGACAATGATGTCCACTCAGTGGACATTACGCCCCCTGGTGCAAAACTTTAACATGTTATATCTCTGCGGGGAAAGCTTGTCCGTCTCCGATTCTTTTTCCACGTGGAAGGCCCCTGCACTGGCTATCCATGTAGCACCAGCTTATTTTTATTTTGCTCTGGGGCCGAACTGCATGTCTGTACACTTGGCGTACCGCGACCGGTAGTTAATGTCCACAAAGTGTACACACATGTCCCTAAGGTATGTAAGGGAACTGTATGTATGTTCCTTCACCATGTTGCTGTGTGTTTCTGCCTGTGATATAAAAAACTGTTAGTTTGTATAAATGCTCATAAGAACTTTTTGTTAACTCCTCTGTCTCATATTCAGCTCATGTGTGTGCTATTTTTAGCTCAGATGAGCAGCGTGCCATTTAAGCTAGCTGGTCTGAAGATATCTTACAGCCTTTTTGGCGAGGTGGGGGAACTCGCCAAAAAGGCCCACACCCCCAACTCGGACTGACTTCTCGCGTCCCTGGCCAGCAAGGTATTCTCTGCTGGACTATCCACTATCAGAAACTAAACTAAACTTTTCATTTGTTTTTTTCATTAACATGTACACAACTATTTCTAATAGTCTATTCTCTTCATCTTATAGCTTTTCTCTGTGTTGTGCTCGGTTGCGCTGTGGCCAGTAATTATTGTTAATGTTGAAATGTTTAACCAATCATATTTTAGACAGAATGTGTTGCTGGGTCAAATACATCGGTACCACTTTACAATAAGACTACCCTTATAAAGGGTTTACGAATAGTTTGTAATTAATTTATTAATTAGGTTGTGAACACTTTATTTAACATTAATAAGCGTTTATAAGACATGAGATAAACAGGGCAACTGTGACCGGTTGCTTGCCAAATAGTGAGCCCACATTTATCTGTACTGCTAAGCCTTATATTGGCTACCTAGTTTACTTCGTCTCCTTCATCAGCCAGCATCCTTGGTATCTGTTGTTCACTGAGTTGTAGCCAATATAAGGCTTAGTCATCTTGCCAAATAGTGAGCGTGGGTTGACGTATGAAACTATGTTAGAACTGGTTTATAAATGGTTCTTAATGATTAATAAAGTGTGTACAACCTAATTCATAACCTAATTATAAACCATTTATGAATCCTTTATAAGGGTAGTCTTATTACAAAGTGGTACCAATACATCTGCCTTCAGAATCAACAGTGCAGGCCTTGTAGCTTAAAATAAATGGCAATGAAACTGTTGCATTGACCAATCAGATTTCATGTTGGCGACACCTGGGTCATCTAGCAGGTGTAGATGAGGTCTGCATTTTCACGTCCTTTCATTGGATTGACAGTGCTTGCAAACACTACTGTGTGTAGCAGTAGCTACATCATCTGTAGTGTCCACTCCTTTGCAACCTGCACAAGGTCAAATATTTGCCTTTAGATATTAAAGCTGTTTTTTCAAACCACAATGTCTGACAGAGGAGGAGAAATGGATTTGGTGAAACTAGCAAGCCTGTCGCAGCCGGGGAAAGGGTTTGTCCGCCACTTCCAATTCACTAACTACAGCGGTACCTCTCAGCCTCTGAGGAGCACTGCACACTGTATCGCTGGGAACGCCAGATATTCACATCCACTTACAGGGTTTGCAAACTTGAGTTGTCTAACCAAGGCAGCGAATAGACACCAAAGACCTGCCGGAAACTTACAAGCAACGGTGCTTTTGAAAACCTTTGGGGAGGCCCGAGTGGATCTACAGCTTAACGAACAAGTGCGCAGAGAAACGGAGCTCCATTATGGTTTTTACCAGAAATACGACTGGATTTTAGCATTAGCTTCCATGGTGATAGAACAGGACTTATCATTGGAACTGAAAACACAGATCATCTGTACAACAGAGTAACTGAACTCTTCTTGAGGAGAGAAAGGAGGAGGGATTTGGTGTAGAGATAATCAAACGTATTGGTGAGTATATTATAATTACTTTTATTTAAATGTTTTGATATTTTCTTGTCATTTTATTAAGTAAATATTGGTGCTTCTGCTAGAGAGTATGTGGCTCAGCTGTGGCTGCAGTGAAAGGAGACTTGTTGAATTGTGTTATTTGGGTTTCCTGCTTTAGTAATGGCATTCATTCCTCGATACATTAGATACCTGTCTGTGATGCAACGCCCTGTTATACTGCGTTTATGTATTATATAAATGTTTTTTATAGCCATGATGTCATAATGATGGTATTAAGAGGTGGATTTATTCAGGTTGGACACTACTGAAGGCAAATGTGTGAAATGCTACTGGTTAATAGACATTTTCTTTCTAGACATATAATCATGTTTGAAGTTAAAATTTAGATTTTATTATGAAATACAATTTTCACTTTTTTGAGAAACTAATTTGCAAAACACAAAATGACAAAGTGAAGTCACATTTGAAAATACTCTTTTGAACTGAACATATACATATATTTGCTTCCTCTCATTTTGTGTCACTGGAGCAGAACAGCTCTGGCTCAGTTTGCAAAGACAAACACATCCACAGACAAATAATTTACATTACATACAGATACAGCAAATACAGGAACATACACAGAAAGAATGAAACATCATTTGAAAGCCTAGGGAAACATTTATCCTGTCTGGCTAACATAAGCCCAACACAGTATGTCACAGTTTAATGTGTTTCAGAATAGTAAAACTAGCACACTATCATACTATGAAGTTAAGTTTGGTAACATTTTTTCTCCAAAAATATCAATCCATCAATAATTTTTTATTTAACTTTGTGTTGTAAAAAACCTGTAGAACCACTACATATAAGAAACTAGATCAACTACATTTAGAAGTTTGAAAGAGAGATTTAAACAACACGTGGTGCAAGTTAAACATTATCTTATTGGTAGCGTCTCCATTATTTGGAAACTGCTATTATAAAGGCAAATAGACACGATATTTAGATGAAGATACAACTCCTGATTTTATATAATGCCCAACAGCACCCACATTTCCTCACAGCTTATGTTTGGTCCATTAGGTTTATTTTGTACTGAATTTATTATGATAGGTTTCCTACGAGATAAACTGATAATAAAGATCATTTCAGATGATAAACATTTATTTTAAACAGCTTTTTGATACTGTTCAAATAAATGTAAAGTTGTAACTACAACTGAATATATTATATTTGGTTAGCAATAAATTCACCAAGCAAGCTTATGAAAAACGATGTTGAACTTGTAAACTACTACTTTTCTATTGTAACACAGTCCTTCAAAAGACAGCTATGACAATTATAAACCAAATCACTGCCTATGAAATTATATATTGAAAGTTATTGAATCCAGATATGTCTACATTTGAAAATGGTAAGGTAAAAAACAAAACCCCAACATGAAACTATCTCAAAGTTGTTAAAAATGAAAGAAAAACCTATATGGGTGTTATACAAAATGTAATGTAATGTAAACCTATTTTTGCGAGGTAAAGTGTAACTATAGTTTTTTTATTTCTTGAAGTTATACTAATCTGTAGAATTTGGGGATTGTAGATGCGTCATTTGATGATTTCTTAGAGTGTAAATAGTAGGCTACAATTTCAATATGAAAAATGTACATGTTTTTTCATATTGGGAATTTGTTTACGGCATATCAAAGTAGCCACTTGTGCATAGGCTAGGTTTGCTGTGGTAGTTGGTGTAACCACACATGTAGGCATACACCAATGACAGTATTTACCCATTGACCCTATTGTGAAGTTGTTTTTTTAATAGAAATTAACTCATTAAGTTTTTGACAATAATTGTATTTATACGTAGTTGGACAAATGACAGCTTTAGCGCAAATTCAATAAGGAAGACCTAACAATGAGTCACTTACACGTCACTCTATTGCTCTCTCCCCCCTCATTAAATGCGTGGGCGTCACCCCTCAGCAGCCAATTGCTGCACACGTTAAATTCCTTAAATGCCTGCTCTTCCTTCCTGTCAGTTGTCATTTCAGGTGACCACACGCAACCCTCCTCCACCCCTCTCGCCTCGTCCAGGACAAAGCTAAAACCTTCCTCCTTCAGACCGGTCCCACCTACTTATCACCACCACCAGTGTCTAGACCCCGGGGATTTCATCGGAGCGGTTCTTTCCCTCCTGAATGATTATCCTGCAAACCGGGGCCTAATCGCCAAACACCATTCCATTCTCCTGTTGTATTATCATGGCAATCATTTCATTCGTGACGTGTAACAATAAATATGTATTCCTTACATCACGTCTCTCCGGGTTGAACTGACGATACGGTAAAAATGTAAACGGTATGCCCCATACAGCAGCAGCAGAGTTCACCCTAAACATGACGATACTGGGTTGACTAAATGGAAAATCACGATTTGGATACAAAGCGAAAAGCAAAAGCGCCAATGTGGCAATATTTTGGGTTTTAACCCAATGCTGATAACGTTAATGAGGCCATTTGTAAACTTTGTCTACACACATAGCAGCTGCGTCACATTCCAACTCTTACAAGGATTGAAGTCCCTCTTAACAATGCTTTGATTCAACCATAAGCACCACAGTGCGATTTTGTAAAATGTCCATTGTTACAAGTTATGTAACAGTATCAAAATGTTGATAAGCATACCATGTTGTGCTTACATTCACCTGTGCTTTACATTCTGTCCCACTTCGAAACAGATAATAAGTGGGATCTTAACAGTTATACATATTTCCTTTTTCAGTTTTTCTCTTAACATATCAGTCAGCTGCTGAACAATTTCTGCTGGTCCTTTAGTTGTTCTTCAGGGTTCTCTATCCAATGTTGAAATTGCACACTTGCAATCCTCCATAGGTGAAAGCTACTTCTTTTAGCCCCTGTTCTGGTTAGACTGTGGTTGTACGGGAGGTATATGTTCCATTGCGAAACACCATATCAGAAGCCATACAGTCCTTGGGAAAATCCAGAGGGTTACATGCTGTTTGTCTCTTCAAAGCCACAGCACAGTAATCCACTTGTTCCGCATCCAGCCCAGACTCCAGCCAGCGGAAACACACAATGCGCTGGAAGGAACGCCGGAAATTGTCGGAAACAAAGCCGTACAGGATAGGATTGGCGCCGCTGTTAGCGTAGCTAAGGATGACGAACAGCTGAGTCACCATGGGGTCTGGGGGCCTGTGGAAAACGCTGACCAATTGGACGATGTAGAAGGGCATCCAGCAGATAACGAACACAGCCACGACCAGCAGCACCATCCGGGTGATCTTCTTCTCCGAGCGTCGCCGTTGAAGCCAGCCTGCTTTTAGCCCAACTGCTCGCATCCTGGCCACCATCAAACAGTAGCAGAGGCAAATGGCCCCGACCGGCAGTAAAAACCCCAATAAGAAGGTGTAGACCACAAATGCTTCTGACCATGCAGATTCAGGCCACAAGAAGTTACAGTCCACCCCACCATCCTGTGCTGGGACCGTGTCTGCAAAGATAATGATGGGCAGGATGACTATCAGTGACAGCCCCCATACGCACACATTCACCACTTTGGCCACAGTGGGTCTGCGGTAGCGGGCCGCCTTTATAGGGTGGACCACTGCTATGTAACGGTCCACACTCAACACAGTCAGACAGAAGATTGATGTAAACATATTGATTCCATCTACGCTCAGCACCAATCTACACATCAGCGAACCGAAGGGCCAATGGCGGACAGCAGCCGATGTGGCCAGAAAAGGAACACTCAACATGAACAACTCGTCAGCAATAGCCAAGTTGAGGATATAAATGTTAGTAGCTGTTTTCATTTTGGCATATTTCAGAATGACGTAGATGACCATGGCATTGCCAGTAAGACCGACGCAGCAGACAAGAGCATAGATGGATGGAATTATGATTTTACTGGCATCAGGCTCCTGGTAGTAGTCCTCATAGTCCATGCTTGTGTTAAAGGGCAGCCCTGTTGGATAGGACCCATAGTCCTGGCTCCCATTGAAATCCATTTTCAACGTTAGTAGTATATGATGCTTTAAGTTTGAATGATGCTAGCTAATGGTGCTATAAAGACCTGTCAAGGAAAACTGTGTGCTTCTTGGAATTTGTAATACCTCTGATTATCCAAGAAAGAAAATGTCCATTGTTCCGTTTTTTCACCATCAATAAGTCCTTGAGTTTCCTGGGTCTCTGGTATATTTAGTGGTCAATCAATTCTTATTAAGTCCAACCTTCCATATTTCAATATAACAGAAAAAATTGGGTTTGCAGCGGTTGCATAATAACCTTCACATCATCGACCTGCAAGTGCAGCTCTCAAAATACTCTCGGATTTGCAGGATTCTTTGTTGGCAATCATGTATAATTTAATTTAAACGAATAAACATCATATTGCCTGTTTTTTTCAGGGTAGTAGTAAGTGCAGAGTTCTGATCAAAAGAGACTTCATACCACTTGGATAAACTGCACATACAAAGCACTCCATCCGTGGATTGAAATGTTTTTTTTATCAGCATGTCAAATCTCATCAAGTGTCCAATTATAGGTTGAGTTGCTTTGCTCCTGCACTCATGTAGTCTTGTTGAGTCGCACAGCCTTGCAGAGTGGGATGAAATCACAAGGTTTCTGCTGTAGCTTCCTTTCAGGACACATTGTTCTCCCCTTTCTGTGACCTTAGGAAAATGAGGGGAAAAACAAAGAACTGTCACTTAGTTGGCCTCGAACATACACCGAGCACAACATCAAAGTACAAAGAGTCATACCTGAGAGGACAGAGTTTGCTCTGTTTTTTTCTGAGACATCACTGCATTAACAAGGTAAGCATGAAGACATTTCTGTGTTTGTAGGTATTTGTTTTTTTTTTATTTTATATTTAAAAGTTATAGTAGGGGTCCCCAGAACATAGAAACGGCCAGATGCTAACTGGCATGTTGGGCAATTTGCACAATTAGCATCAGTTTTGTAGCATGAATTACAATAAAAGCCCATGTGGAAAATGGTTTGAAAAATGGCTTGGCCGATTTGGACAATTTTGGTGTGGTTTCGGGGTTATTGAGAATGCTGAGCCCATTTCTGACATTTTCAGTATATAAAAAATGGCAGTTCAACCAGGAAAAGCCAATATTTGTACTCTCTGGGCTTATTTTTGATACATTTTTGGTCGATTTGGAAGATTTAGGGGACTCTGGATCATTTGGATTTGACAGATTGCCTATTTATTTGAAAAATAATTTTCCACAGTAGAGATAATCATGTTTATCTTGTGCTCTCTATATCCAGTGTTGCAACACTATTCATGCTATTCAAAACCAGCTCATCGAGAATACAAATATGGCCGCTTTCTGGTTAAAACTGCCCTTTTAGATCCAAAAAATTCAGCATCCTCAGTAACCCCCAAACCCAGTCTAAATTGTCCAAATTAGCCTACTGTAGTTATTTTGTAACAATTGCTTATACAGGTTACAATACCATTCATTTTAACTAACACAATTTATGCTAATTGTGCAAACTGCCCAACATATGCAAGTTAATGCAGTTTATATGTGCTGGGGACCCTACTATACATTGCAACTTGCACAGGTTCACTATGATGGTTAGACTAGACTAATATCATTCTTAAATTTTGTATTAGTGAAAAATCAGTCTTGTTTATTATTGCTCGTGTTTCAAACATCAAAACTGCTTCCGTCATGCTGTCTCATCAGCCTTTGGTACATAAGTCTGTGCAAAGACCTATAACTGCGTCTATTACCGCCACATCCTGTCTATACTGAATGTTTGGCTGAACACTATTTCACACACATTTATAACATTGCTCAATAAAGGGTGGTAATAAAAAAAGGGCTCCCTACAACACTAAAAGGTAAACCTGCATCCATTACTAGCAAATGACTTCCATGAAACCACAGTGCCGTTATGGGCCGTTTTTAAAGAATGTCCCCAAGCAGTGTTTTTCTGGTTCAGAATAATGCTGCTGCAAATGACTGATATCCTGTTGTGTACATCGACATCATAAGCCTGCTTTACACATTTGTATACAGCATTCATTCACATATTCACCAACAGTCAATGTATGCATTTTCGCTTGCATGGTATAGTCATATAGACCCTCAATTATTCATTCCTGAACAGCAAGGGTTTGGCTTCTTTTGTTGTGAACAGCTGCGAAGTAGTCTTATCTCTGAGAGACTCTTTGGAGAATTACAATGGTGTACAGTGTTTCGTAGTGGAAGTGATTGTCTGAGAGAAAAAAGCTAGAATAAAAACTGAAAAAGAAACTAGACACAAGTGTTTAATTATTTTAACTTATTTCTCCCATGAAAAGTTTTCAGCCGAACTTTGTGATTGTTGTCTTTCAAAGCTTTGGAGCTAGTTTTTTAGTTTAAATCTGGTCTCTGTAGGTCTAAGCAGATTTCTTGATGGTACAGGATGTTCTTCAAGGTCTACCCTGGTGGTATCATGGTATTGTTTGGTCTTTAATATTCTAAACTAGCTTTTTGAGTCTAATTCAAATAATACACTTGATAGTCTATCTTTGTTTTTACTAGTATCACTGATCTTTAGATGGTCAAGGTCTTCGATGGTCTTATGATTGTATTCAAGATGGTGTACTGATAAATCTCTGACTTGCTTGGAAAAGTTAGAGCACATGGCGATCTTGCAAAGTAAAGTCACATTATTCTTTGACAGGATGGTATTAGGGCTACATATACATATTTCTAAAAGAAGCAAGCTTACCCTCATGTATCCCATGAGACTGGGCTCTTAGGAGTCTGATACTATCGTACTGAATAATTGCTGAGAGAGTTCTTAGTAATCAACATTTCTTTGCTGCTTTCTTTCTTGCAAAGTATTTGAAACATTGACAATTTAACACAGCAAAAATGCATCATTAAGTCATTATATTCTGAAGCATGTTAGATCAAGAACATTCCCCCTGTTCCCACATGCAGCCTGAAACACTGGAGACACAACAGGGTGACATAAATTGGGAAATGAGCCTTGGAAAACAAACCCTGCCCCCTACCACTCCTGAAAGGCCTCAATGGTTCTCCAGATGTAGCACTCCAGATAGGACTCCACCCAGCGGATTCCAACCAAAAACCCAGCGGATCCCAGTGGCTGGGGGTGTTGCCAAATTGCTAGAGGGCGTTGCTAAATTTCCCCATTTGTTCAATTACGGGATTTAACCATGAGATAGCGCTTCATTCACAAATACACAAAGACAACTGGGTGTTGTATAGGGTTGGGTACCGAGAACTGGTTCCGGTTCGGAACCGGTTCCAACATTTCGATTCCAACGGCATCATTTAGAAATGTGAATTTCGGTTCCGCTTTTCGATGCCTGAGGAAATGTTTCTCGCCGCTCTCCGTAGCCTACTGTATGACTGCGGCGGGGCGGGAAATGTAGCGTTGTACCTACACTTCCTACAGTGTAACCTGAGACCATGGCCGGCCCGTTGCACTGGCGTTATAGATGTTCGCCTAGGGCGCCAGATCTGGGAGGCGCTGCGCTGACAGCTCTGGGAGGGAAAACAAATGTTTTGACCGTTGGTGCTCATCCTAATTTTCGGCCTTGATGTAACAACATTCATAATTAAGTAAATGTAACACCCTTTTCACCCCGGTTACACGTTTCATTCGCCCTGTAAGATGGGCGCTGTAAGTGATGAAAATGGGGGATGTCGGCTTATCTGGCGCCCGCAGCTCACAGCCAAAGTGCGAGTGAGCGAGGGAGAAAGGGAGGGTGCACTGGAACCGGCGCTGTTGTTATTAGCATCTGGTGCTAGCTGCTCTAACGGAAGAAGAAGATGTTTCTACAATGATGTGGAGAGAGAGTCCTCTCCAGTCCAGTCAGACTGAGAGGCTGATAACTACAGCTCAGTGAGGTAAAGGACTCTGAGTGTTTAGATAGTTCACTTTAGTCTAAGTTATCTCAGTGGGTCTCAAACGTTTTGATCACAATTTATGTAAACACATATTTCCAAGGCACTCCTTTATAATTATTGGGATAAAACAGGTTTGAAATCATTCCAATGTATACTATAGGACAGTAAACCAGACATATCGTTTTAAACTGGAGAGATAAAAAAATATGCATAAATAAAATAGTTAAATAAGATATGAATGAACAACAAAAATAAAATACGTTACATGTATTTGTTATTGGCTATGGGTTATTGGTTATGCTCACATACTTATTTAATTATTCAAATGTAAACCGATCTTTTTCATATGGGTGTTTAGAGTTGTACCCCCTAGATCTAGTCTCTAGTAATTCTGCTTAAAGTGCACCAGATTGAAGCATTTTGCTTTAAAATGTTCAAACATTTCTTCCTGGTATGCCTGAGAAGGCAGATATGCTTGTTTTTCTCAACAAGAACTTAATCATTTTTTTACCCTGCCCCTCAAAGAATCGGAATTGAGAACCGTTAAGAACCGAAATCGAAAAGTAGAATCGGAATCGTAATCAGAATCGTGGAAATTCAAACGATACCCAACCCTAGGCCGTGTCTCAATTTAGGGGTTGCATCCTTCGAAGGGTGCATTCGTAGACCGCTTACGTCACTTCCGCCGAAAGAAGGCTGTCCCAATTCTAAAAAAAGACGAGACTCCTCCGAATGCGGCCCACGAATGCAGCTTACTTTTCCCCAATTTGAAGGATACATCTGATGTACACTCCGCGGCCTACCATATCCCAGGGTGCAATGCCCGCAGGGAAGAGGGCGGTTTTTTCAAATGAAATGGCTTCCGGTCTCCCCAGCAGAGTGGATTTAAAAGCAGCAGCGAGCGGAGGAATCACTAATAAATGTGAGTATTGGGTTTTAACTTACTTTAAATTAACTAACGTCACACACGTCAAACCCAAGGGGCAATAAAACGTACATTTTCGTTAAATAATACGGACAAATATGTGACGCTAACTAGCTAGCTGGAGGTACTGCACTGTTGTTTACACTTATTTTTTAATTCAATTCAGAAGTTTATTAAAGTCATACAGAGATCTTGGCTCTGTTATAGATAAGTTATACTTTATATTACATACATAGACCAAAGGCAAGGCAAGTTTATTTATATAGCACTTTTCAACACAAGGCAATTCAAAGTGCTTTACAAAAAATGTAAGACATTAAGAAAAAGGCATTTAAAATCAGTCATTAAAAAGAAAAGCTAATAAAATAAACATTAAAACATTAACATGGATAAAAGTTATAGTGCAGTCTAAGATATGAATAGTTCAATTAAAAGCAGCGACAAAAAGAAAAGTCTTCAGCCTGGATTTAAAAGTAGTCAGAGTTGCAGCGGACCTGCAGGTTTCTGGGAGTTTGTTCCAGATATTTGGAGCATAATAACTGAACGCTGCTTTACCATGTTTAGTTCTGACTCTGGGGACAGAAAGCTGACCAGTCCCTGAAGACCTGAGAGATCTGGATGGTTCATCATTTAGCAGGAGGTCAGAAATGTATTTTGGGCCTAAACCATTCAGTGCTTTATAAACCAGCAGCAGTATTTTTGAAATCTATTCTTTGACACACAGGAAGCCAGTGTAAAGACTTCAGAACTGGAGTGATGTGATCCACTTTCTTAGTGTTAGTGAGGACTCAAGCAGCGGCGTTCTGAATCAGCTGCAGCTTCCTAATAGATGTTTTAGTGAGACCTGTGAAGACACCATTGCAGTAGTCCAGTCTACTGAAGATAAAAGCATGGACAAGTTTTTACAAATCCTGCTGTGACATTAGTCTTTTAATCCTAGATATATTCTTTAGGTGATAGTAGGCTGATTTAGTAACTGTTTTAATGTGACTGTTGAAACTCAGGTCAGAGTCCATGACTACACCTAGATTTCTGGCTTTATCTGTTGTTTTGAACATTGCAGACTGATGGCATTTTGCTACCAACTAGCTTAAGCTAAATAGCATGCAGTAGCCTACCAGGCTTTAGCTGTTGCTAGGCCACGCTACTATAAGACTAAGGTCGTCGTATTTTTTTAAAAATATGGCTGAAACCCTCCGTCTATTTACGAAGATGAACTGTCCCAGTGATAAGTTAATGTCCAGGAGCCGCTGCTCGAAGTTCTCAGAGAATAAGAATAAAAAGAAAATAAGCATAAAAAGTAAGCAGAGGCAGGAGCAAGCAGAAAAGCGTCTGCACTGTAAGAAAGAAAGATAGAGGCAAACATTTAGACCGGTATAGCCGACAGTACGGTGGGATTTATAAAACGCTACCCTGACGTGTAGCTGCTGTTTATTTTTCTGACTTGTTCCAATTTTGTACTGTTTATTGAACTTTGGGACAACATTACATTTTTATTCAGCTCATGCTGCTTTGAGGTAGGCTACTGCAAAAAAAAAGCCTATTTTCAATATTTCCACCAGATTTGATCATCTTTCATTTAGGTTAAAGTGTATTTAATTTATCCTAATCCCATAATAATAAGACAATCAAAAATAGACAGCATCCTTTTGCTTGATGTTAGTTTGTGCTGTCAAAGGGATGCACGTGTGACTGTCATTTCATTTCTTTAGTTTAAAAAAAACCAGAACAGTACATCATTTTAAATGATCCTTTAGGGATTGTTTGTCTGAAATGCTGAGAGTTACATTTTGCAATAATACTTTTGCAACCCTGTGTCTAATATGATTAATTAACTTTTTTATTTTTCTCTTGTTTTTCTCTGTAATTAGGAAAATTCTGGAGAAATGGATCTGCTGGAGAAGGACCCCTAATCTGAAAAGTGCACAGCGGATCATCAGGACAGAGCTCCATCCACCTGGACCCCCCGAGGTGCTGGAGAAGGACCCCTAACCCCAGCGAATCATCAGGACAGAGCTCCATCCACCTGGACCCCCCGAGGTGCTGGAGAAGGACCCCTAACCCCAGCGGATCATCAGGACAGAGCTCCATCCACCTGGACCCCCCGTGGTGCTGGAGAAGGACCCCTAACCCCAGCGGATCATCAGGACAGAGCTCCATCCACCTGGACCCCCCGAGGTGCTGGAGAAGGACCCCTAACCCTAGCGGATCATCAGGACAGAGCTCCATCAACCTGGACCCCCCGTGGTGCTGAAGAAGGACCCCTAACCCCAGCGGATCATCAGGACAGAGCTTCCATCCACCTGGACCCCCCGAGGTGCTGGAGAAAGCAAAACGGCGATCAGGAACATCCTCCACCCAGACCTCTGCTTACTGCCGTCCCCCAGACTTGTGTCTTACTTTCAGAATTTGATTTTGTATGTGTCTTTTCTTTTAATAGATATTTAATGATTATAGCTTGAGTCTGTCTGATTCCCCAAACAGCTGCTTCTATATACTTGCTGCACATATAATACAAATAAACAACTCCATAAACACACTTTTGTTGATATTTGTGTTACTGCTGGTGATGTTAAATAACATGATTGATTTCCTCTGTCTCAATGATGAAAGTTATAATAATAGAAGACATGAAGCTGCAGAGAGAGGATGGATATATTCTTACCTCTACTTTGTGAGAAGATGAAAATACAATATTAAATTGTAATTGTTAAACACATTGTTTATTTCATTTACTGAGGTTTTAACCATTATTTACAACATGTGTACATAAGCAGTGGAATAATAGGGTATCTCTAGGCCATTAAACTGTCTTCAGTTTAATTGTATTAATACAAGAAATAGGTCATAGAAAATGTTTAATTGTGTATTTCAGCAGAGCGGGGGGGCACGGTGCTGCTGGACCTGGAGGTGCTGACCTGGGCTCTGTGGGACATCATCTGGGCAGGTTTAGGGGAAGAAGTAGAATATAAACTGTTATGATCACAGCTATTAAGATCAGAACACTACTATTGTTGACAATCAATATATACAACGTGCTTTTGTTCATTTAAAAAACATATTGTTTTATTAGTACAGAAAAATTAAGACTTATTTTAAATATTAAATAATATGATTAAATTACATCAGCTATATTTAATTAATTTGTTAACTTACTAATGTAACATTACTGGGGGCTAAAGGAACAGCTTCATCTTATTTACCTGGCCATGGTCCTCTTTATTTCATCGCCGAGGGTGATCTCCAAAAAATGTAAAAGTAAAGTTTCTGGATCCTTTTCAGCTGAGTTAGCTGGTAAGCTAATTTGCTAGCAGGCTGCTGGAGCAGCGCAACCGAACCGCGCGTATCACGTGACGTAAATACGAAGCGCTCCGTAGGCTACACCGTCTCATTTCGTAGGCCGCTCGGTCCAGCCTACCCGGTCTACGTGGGCTGGGTCCTCCGTGGACCGCGTAGGCTGCGTACTCCGAAGGGTCCAGCCCCTGAATTGAGACACGGCCCTAGTGTTGTAGACCTTAGTCTGTTTGCAATGTTGCAGCTCTGCAGTGGTGTTTGCTGAATACTGTAGCATTTAATCACTTATTTGTTATGGTTTTCACAAGCTACTATAATGAAAAAACATCAATATTTTAGATCAAATCAAGTATATCTAATCTTATTATCTTAATTGTAATTCAATAATATATAGTCTTTATATATTAAATAATCATAATAATGTAAATGTTTACACTTCTTTATTTTGTATGCTCTTACTTTTACCTTTACAATAGTTTGCTTTAATATGCAGTATATTTTTTGTAATATTGTTGTGGTGTTTTTACACAGTACAGTAGATCGAAGTAAATCAACTCATACATTATCACGTATTATAATGTATTGTATTATTAAGTAATATCATACATTAACCCCATTATAGCAGATGCCACATTGAATGGATGAACACATGTATGCATCAATAATTACAACGGAGTATTTCTAAATATAAGTTGTACAAATTATATGTATTTAATACTAATAACATAATGATTCATTTTACTTTCAGATGATAATACTTTTCACTTGGGCTATTGACGATTTTGAATGCAGGACATTTGCTTCTAACACGTCTTTTTACCTCGGTAAATAATCAGAATACTTCTTCCACCTCTGATTTGAACCTGTCACTGTTTTTAAAACTTTATTAAATGTTTGATATTTCCAGAGAGCCTTTCAGACCGGCAATGTTGCCCTGCATGTCATTCCGATAGTCCATCGGAATGTGACAAAAGTCAGAAGTCTCCCATCCCCCTTGGGAGACTTTCTCCACACATTCCGATGGGCAATTAGTTTTAAACAAAGAGTCCGCAACATAGGCTACTATCTCTTGTTAACAGAGGGGGGATGGTAGAGCTTTGTCACACCGTTTCAGGGTTCATGAATAGTGGATAGGAGAATTCAAAAGGATTTAGGAGAAGAGACTGCAGTGCTTTGAGAATCCGACTGCACCTACACTATCGACGTGTTTATGATGCGCCAGCGGACGTCATGAATGTGCGTCTGCTGCTATGAAACTACAGTTTTCTATACAGCGGACTACATGATGTAATAAGAACAACAGCAACCCAGCGCCGTATTCTATAGAGACTTTGCACCGCGCTCCCACTTGTTGTACCTGGCAGAGCAAGAAACACTCCAGCCTTTTATTTAAACTTGTTTAAAACACATCTAAATACATATGTGTGTCCCAGGCCATAAATGTAAGTAGGCCTACGCTGTCAGATAAAGCCACGGCATCACAATTCCTGTATTGCTTTCAACCCACCAGCTTTTATGGAGAAAATAAGTTATATAATAATTAACCAGAGGCATGTTTCTCACTATTTTATGCATAGAAACAACAGGCTACTGTTTGTGTGAGGAATCCGCTGTTTATTTCATATGAGTTTCATTGTGGCAGCGTCCATCACGGCTCTACCTGGTTACACAAAGACAGCTAACTGTAAACCTGTCACTCAGAGGGGGGCGGGGGCCATGGCTGATGGGCCATTAGGTGTGTAAACACACAGTTTATCGCCTGAGTGCTGCCGTTTCATTCTGACAAACGGTCTGATTTTAACATTGCATAACAATGAACTCAATGTGTGATTGTTATAGCAGTGATATTAAACACTAATAATACAGTAAACTATTAACAATAATGTAATATTATAGCCCGTTTGCCCGTGGTGAGATGACGAGGCTTCATTAAAAAAACAACTAGGCTATTTTTAGTGAATTACTGAGTTTGGGCAAGTTAATAACGTTTTAATGAAGTTGACCAGTATATTCATATTTGTCAGTGCTTTCATGTCAATTCGGCGAACATAAACATACATGATCGTGAAGATGATGATTAAATTAGGATTAGAAATTGGTAGTGAGAGCCGTGAGCATTGTCGGATGTGAAAAACAAACCGATTATTTTTGTAGTTGTAAACTCACGTGGATTAAACCACATTTATTAGTGCTTTCATGTCAGTTCGGCGAACATATGTTACATTAAATGATCGTGAGGATGATGATTAAATATCGTTTGTTTGAGCCGGGCTGCATTTCCTGATGAAAAAACAAAATGATGGTTTTATTTACGCCAACGTGGATTAAACAACATTATTTTGTTAAATAAAAACATGGGGATGTTTAGTAAATGATTACATGTCTCTTATTTAGCACAGAATATGATCCTATCCGTGACATATGGATCTTACCAAATATCTGCTATATCAGATACCTGTAGATCAGCTGTTTATTTCACATGAGTTCCACTGTGGCGGCTTTTTAATCACTGCTCCCCCTGGTGGATCCATGATCCATTGCAGCTGGTTTCATTATAATTTATTTATTTATCAAGAGGTCGTATCAAGTCCTGCGGGGGGTTTTCCTTTCAGCAGGGGCCCACCCCGTGCCGACCACGGGCCCACATGGGTATGGGCGTCCAAAATGAGGTGCTACATCTGTACCTGGGGAGGTTGTGATAGTTTCTGACACACAGGACCAGCTAACAAAAGTGTATTTTGATTCCCTCTTGAAACAGACACCATAGAGTTGTTTTGTTCTCCATCAACTACCTAAAAACAGGTCAAACTAAATAAAAGAAACCAGATCAACAGTGTCCAACTTTTGACTACCCAAACTTGGAAACGACGAATCATTCCTGGAAGCGTCTATCGTTTTTCCAACCCAGTAGATACAACCGCGCCCACTTCCACATTACGAAAGCATCAATGTTTTTCAGTATAGCTTACAATTCCACTGACTGATAAACAGCCCTTATTGTTTTTTTCTCCCAAACTAGAGTAGACATGTTTTTACTTACGCCACTAACATGAGGACGTTCTCTTTAGACGTCCACGACGCAGTCGCACAGAGCTACGTTGATGCGGAAGTTGCCGTTGTTAAATCTCAACTGGGTTGGAAAAACAATAGACGCTTCCTGGAAACATCTCTGAGCAAACACAACACTTTATTATGTGCAACTATAGTTGGAAACTGCATACCAGATACTGACTGGTTTTCGGACCCCCCTAGACCCCCCCAATAAAGCAAAACTGCACGTTTCAGAGTGGCCTTTTATTGTGGCCAGCCTAAGGCACACCTGTGCAATAATCATGCTGTCTAATCAGCATCTTGATATGCCACACCTGTGAGGTGGGATGGATTATCTTGGCAAAGGAGAAGTGCTCACTATCACAGATTTTTTCAGATCTGTGAACAATATTTGAGAGAAATGGTTATTTTGTGTATATAGAAAATGTTTTAGATCTTTGAGTTCATCTCATGAAAAATGGGAGCAAAAACAAAAGTGTTGCGTTTATATTTTTGTTCAGCGTATTTCTAACGGGAACTCTGGTGTGTGTGTGTGTGTGTGTGTGTGTGTGTGTGTGTGTGTGTGTGTGTGTGTGTGTGTGTGTGTGTGTGTGTGTGTGTGTGTGTGTGTGTGTGTGTGTGTGTGTGTGTGTGTGTGTGTGTGTGTGTGTGTGTGTGTGTTAGAAAGGGAGAGTATAGGGGAAAAGTGTGTATATCATATGCTTTACTATACAAATAAGGCTGTTGTTGTTTTACAGAAATATTGTTTCAGGAATGTGCAACACATACCAAATATATCCAGCGCCTGGAATGATGGAAGCCTTGAAGCCTTTGCATTTTTCTTCCATTAGTGTAGAGGCAGTCAGGATGGAAAATGTTATGTGTTTGTGAGTCCTTTTGTCTCTCCAAGACTTTGGTCCAGTTTAAAGATGCACCAGCTAACTATGAGGGGCCGTGTAGGCCAAAATTCAAACTAACCTCGCACACACACTACTGAAAACATCTGGCCTTGCACACACACTACTGAAATACTCTCACATTCACTAGTAAACACCTCACACACACACAACTGACAATTAAACCTCACACACATACTACTGAAAATTACCCTCACACACACACAACTGAAAATGAACCACACTCACACACACACACACACACACACACTATTGAAATACTCTCACATTCACTACTGAACACCTCGCATACACAACTGAAAATTAAACCTCACACACACGCAACTGAAAATGAACCTCGCACACATAGCCTACTACTGAAATACTCCCACATTCACTACTGAAAACCTTACACACACACACACTCCTGAAAACATTTTACTGAAAGGTTCTCAGTAGGGAAGGTGCATGTGTTTCACCTATGTGTGTGTGAGGGAGATTCTTGCTGGTGGTTCTCAAAGTAGGGGGCGCCCCCCCCCCAGGGGGGCACAGAGGCATGACAGGGGGGGCGCGAGAGACCAGGAGAAAAAATGGTTATTAAAAAAAAAAAAAAAAAAATCATATTTGGAAAAATTATTGATTGAAAATAATATGATACAGTACAGTACTATTACGTCTGGCTCTCTGTGTTTCATTAAAGCTCGGCTCTGTGTGTGTGTGGAACGAGCCATTTTGTGTGCGTGCGAGAGCGAGAGAGAGAGAGAGCGCACCGGTACCGGAGATCGTTGTTGTTAGCTTCTGGTGCTAGCGAGCTACGCTAACGGATATAAGGAGTCTTTTCAACAACAAAGTGGAGGAGAGTCCTCTCCTGTCAGACTGAGAGACTCAGTGAGCTAAAGGACTCTCTCAGTGTTATCTCAGTGGGTCTCAAACGTTTTGGTCACCATTCATGTAAACAATTATTTCCAAGGCACACATTTATATGATCATTATAGTTATAAAAAAATAAGAGAATAAATTAAAAACAGGTATGAAATACCTGCTTTTAATAGTAAAAAAAGGATAAAGTTTAAAAGGGGAGTGATTTGTAAAATATCCATAAAGAATTAGTAAATCTGTTTACAGTTCTGTTTCATCTGGGTGTTGAGAGGTATCTCTTAATTTTGCTCTCAAAGTGCACCAGATTGATGCTTTTAACTTCAATATTTAAAAATCTTCCCGGGGGAGCTTGCCCCCGGACCCCCCTATGTGAGGTCCACACACCACCTATAAAAATAGCACTTTACCCTTGCTTACACCTATATGCCGTGAGCTGAATATCGAGCCTTCATTGTAACTGTCACACTGTGTATATGCGTGGGGAGTGTTGCAGTAGAAATTCCACTGTAGCACCCGGTACATTAATGGGAAACCCTAAATGTTTGAGCACCCTCTATGAAACGTCAAGCTACCCCACAGCACCCCCAAAAATAAATCTCTGGCGCCGCCACTGAGCCTGACTATTTGTGTTGGGGGGGCCCGACTTTTTTTTTCCTCCAAAGGGGGGGCCCTGACAGAAAAAGTTTGAGAACCACTGCTCTAACGGAAGTCATTGTAATTAAACGGAAGTCATTGTAATGAAACAGAAGTAACAAAGAACAATGCTGCAGTGATACAGTAGGTGGCGATAATTCTCGTCTACTCTGTTTGGAAGTCGCCATTAAAGAAGAAGAATGAAACAGAAGGTCCAATTCAGCATAGATTTATAGAGAAACAGCACCGCAGCCGTAGGCTGGACCCTGGACCGAGCGGTCTACAAACTGAGACGGTCTGGTCTATGGAGGTGCACGTGGGGTAGCCTAGCAACCCGCTAGCAACATGCACAGCTGCCATAAGCTAACAAGCTAACTAAACCGAAATTGAGCCAGAACCTTTCCTTTTTTCTTTTACGATTTATTGAAGTGATTGATATTTCAGGCTGAGAGGACAATGGCATGTTAAATATAGTTGATTAAGTATATAGGAGCAACATAGGCCTATGTACTCCAGCCTGATCCAAATAAGGGCAAAGAAGCAGGACCTGCTGCCACCGAGCTGGAAGCTCCAGAGCAGGGATGGGCAAATGACGGCCCGGGGGCCACCTCCTCTTTTTGCGGCCCTCAGATTAATTTAAAACAACATAATTAATAATAAGAAAAAAAATCATTATTTGTTTTTTTACTTGTAGTACTGATACCATCCTCTAGAGTCCTAGTTACGTCGCAAGCTGCGTACATGATTTTGTTCGGCAGCCAAATACCGATAAATAATCTGTGACGCGTTTGTGTGTATTGTCTCACAAGAAACACCGGCTGTTGTTATGCCTGCTGTGACATTAAGTTAAGCTTGTAATTATGCCGTTACAAGCTTCAAAGTTGTATTTATCATCTGATTTTGGCGAAACAAGTTTAATATTCTAAAAACCAAGACTTTGTTTATTTGAAATCAGATGAAAACAAACTGTCACGGACCCTGCCGTGTTATATATGCAGTGTTAGGCAAGTTACTTAAAAAAAGTAACTAGTAATAGTTATAGTTACTGCTCTCAAAAAAGTAACTAGTTACTTTATTAGTTACTAAATTATAAAAGTAACTAGTAACAAGTTACTTTACTTTACTTTAAAAATAATAACAATACAAATACAAGTGTTTGTGTTGTTCTGTGGCACAGTAAGAGAAAAGACAACTCCCCATCATTGTAGTTTTATAGCCCCATGTACATTAGTTAGGTGCTTCAGGAGATTGGCATTGCTGTTATTCGATGTGGACAATGCTTTCTGTCCTGCACACAGTTTACATTTGACTGTCATATTTTTTGCGTCCTTTATCCCCACAAATTTAAAATAGTGGTTATATATGAAGGTAGACATGGTGCAAAATGCGAGAGCGTGTAAAACCTGATGTGAGCACTTGCAGAAAATAATTCTGAGCTTGTGTGCATCCATTTACACTTGTATAAAACATCCACATTACATTACATTGCATTTAGCTGACGCTTTTATCCAAAGCGACTTACAATAAGTACATTCGACCAGGAAGACACAACCTTGAAGAAAACAGAATCATATAAGTACATCAGGTTTCATAGAGCCAAACATTTCAAGTGCTACTCAACTGGCTTTAGGTAAGCCAGTCCTTTATTAGTATATAAGTGCTTTGTTAATAATTCTATCGCTCGAAGTGGAGTCGAAAGAGATGAGTTTTCAGTCTGCGCCGGAAGATGTGCAAGCTATCTGCTGTCCTGATGTCAATGGGGAGCTCATTCCACCATCTTGGAGCCAGGATAGCAAACCCACGTGTTTTTGCTGATGGGAACTTGGGTCCCCCTCGCAGCGAGGGTGCAGCGAGTCGTTTGGCTGATGCAGAGCATAGTGCACGCGCTGGGGTGTACAGTTTAACCATGTCCTGGATGTACGAAGGGCCAGATCCATTCGCAGCATGGTACGCAAGTACCAGTGTCTTGAAGTGGATTCTAGCAGTTACCGGAAGCCAGTGAAGGCAGCGGAGGAGCGGAGTGGTGTGGGAAAATTTAGGAAGGTTGAAGACCAGACGAGCCGCTGCATTCTGGATGAGCTGCAGAGGTCGGATGGCACATGCAGGTAGACCAGCCAGGAGGGAGTTGCAGTAGTCTAGGCGTGAGATGACGAGAGCCTGGACCAGAACCTGCGTGGCTTTCTGGATCAGCTGGGGACGTATCTTCCTGATGTTGTAAAGCGTGTATCTGCAGCAGCGGGTTGTAGCAGCGATGTTTGCAGTGAAGGACAGTTTGTTATCTAGAATCACACCCAGATTCCTTGCAGTCTGAGTCGGGGAAACAACACAGGTGCCGATGTTGTTAGTCAGGTCAAGAGTGGGACAATCTTTGCCCGGAAGGAAAAGCAGCTCAGTCTTGTCAAGGTTGAGCTTGAGGTGATGAGCAGACATCCACTGAGAGATGTCAGCTAGACAAGCAGAGATGCGTGCGACGACCTGGGTCTCTGAGCGGGGAAAGGACATAATTAATTGGGTGTCGTCAGCGTAGCAGTGGTATGAAAAACCATGCGGGCTAATGACTGATCCGAGGGAGTTTGTGTACAGGGAGAAGAGGAGGGGACCAAGAACAGAGCCCTGAGGGACCCCTGTAGTTAATTGACAAGGGTCGGACTCAGACCCTCTCCAAGTTACCCTGTAGGTACGGTCTTTGAGGTATGAGGTGAGGAGGGAAAGTGCAGAGCCTGAAACTCCAAGTTTTTGGAGAGTGCGAAGGAGGATCTGATGGTTCACCGTGTCGAATGCAGCAGACAGGTCCAAAAGGATGATGACAGAGGAGAGGGAGGCTGCTGCTTGAGCAGTGTGCAGTTCCTCAGTGACAGCAAGGAGGGCAGTTTCTGTTGAGTGACCTGCCTTGAAACCAGACTGGTGCGGATCCAGAAGGTTGTTCTGATGGAGATAACAGGAGAGTTGTTTAAAGACAGCGCGTTCAAGTGATTTAGACAGGAACGGGAGTAGAGAGACAGGCCTGTAGTTTATAACATCAGATGGGTTGAGAGTGGGTTTCTTTAGGAGAGGGTTTACTCTTGCCTCCTTGAGACTGTTTGGAAAGTGACCAGAAGTTAGAGAAGTGTTGATGAAATGGGAGAGAAACGGTAGAATATCAGGAGCGATAGTCTGAAGGAGGTTTGAAGGGATAGGGTCCAGAGGACAGGTGGTAGGGCGGGCAGCGGTAATGAGGGTAAGAACCTCACTTGGAGAGAGAGGGGAAAAGGAGGTTAGTGTGTGGGTGGAAGGAGGGTCTGGTGACCCAGCGGTGAGTAAAGGTGAGTCAGAAAAAGAAGAGCGAATATCATCAACCTTTTTTTCAAAGTGGATAACAAAGTCGCTTGACAGAAGTGAGGAGGGGGGAGGGGCTTTGGGTGGGTCCAAGAGGGTGGAGAAGATGGAAAATAGTTTTTTGGGATTGGAATAGGAAGATTGGATCTTATCTTGAAAGAAAGTGATTTTTGCCTGAGAGATCGAAGCAGAGAAAGAGCAGAGGAGAGCCTGATAGGTTAGGAGGTCGTCACGGTGTTTGGATTTCCACCGTTTCCGCTCTGCTGCCCTAAGTAACTGTGAACCAAATGTACACTTGTATAAAATATCCACGTAACTGTGAACCAAATGTACACTTGTATAAAATATCCACGTAACTGTGAACCAAATTTGAAGTCACAGAAGAAAAAAATGAACTTAGTGATGAAATGTTCACTTACAGAAAAATATATATTTTTAAAATATATTTTCCATTACAACTGCAACTTGGTTATTACAACCTCTCAAATCAGTCATTACAACTTGACGAATCTGCTCTGTGGCAGTATAAATTGACGAATCTGCGGTCTTGACTTTTGCTACACTTCTTGCGATAAATGTGTCGCAAAAGTAATTTTCACCTGTAGATGTGGGGGGAGGGAGGGGGGTTGGAGCGAAGGGGCGGAGCTATCAGAACAACGAGGCTCGGGTCAGTCACACAGTCACAGCCACAGTCAGGTCGAACCGGATGACTGCGGGGCTAACGGTCCGTGTCGCTACCAGTCCGCTGACATTTTTTATTTTTATTTGCATGTTTTTGTAATCATTATTTGTAATACTTTCTAGAGATAGGTTCGCTCTGATGCAAACCTGCCTGCGCAAAGCCCCCACCTTTGTTTTACCATGTGTGTGTGTGGGGAAATCCCCCCTCGATTCTATTGGCTCTAACGGTCAGAAAGAGATGTCACATGTCAAAATCCAGCAAGGGGGGCCAGAGATATGGAAAATCCACCCAAATGGCCCCAGAAGAGGTTTTCTTTTGCTAAATCTGTCTAAAAAGGTCAAATATCACTTGTTTTGCATAAATCTTGATACAGGGTACTTATTATATGTTGTACCTTGGATTCCTAAAGCTTTGAGTCTACTAACCCATCATCTAAGGTTAGTTTTCACTATAAGTAGCCTACAAAATATGTTTTGAACGGACACTATAATTTACAGTTTTTTTACAATGTTCAATCTGAATTTTCTTTAAAATAAAAAACATCTATATTGATTCTGACTTTTCTACATCCAACTCACAGGTTTATCATTACTTTGAGAAAAAAGATTATTAATGTAACCCTTTTAGAAGGGAAGATATGGTCATTTGTTCTGGGAATGTCATTTTCGAGCCTGAGACCTGAACAACAGGCTCAGGGCTAAACTGGTTAATAAACTATCTTTTTAGAGACGATGTGAAGGGGAACACTTCTTAGCTTTTAACACCTTTGTGAAGTGTCACAAATGAGGCGCCGATTCGCAAAATGGTGTATGTAGTGCTGCAGATGTCTCGACTGAGTTTAAATTGCTACTGGAGAGTGTATTGTACATCTTAATATAACATGGGCTTTACTGTAATAGAGATTTCCATTTAGTTGTGTTTTGCTTATTCAAGTGTCTTATACATGAGAGAGGGAAATTATTGAGTTCTCTCTCTCATAATACAATGTTATGATTTAATTTACAACTAATTATGTATGTCTGTATTATTGGCAGTCTCAAAGACGCAGGTGTTTCAACGGCTCCAAGTTAAACAGTTACAACTCAAGCAATCTTCATTCAGACTTTGTAGACCTTTGCCATGAACATGAACTCTGTATTGTTTGAATTGTTTGTGCGCAGATAAGCTTAATTAATATCCAAAGACAATTTCTTGACTCAAATATTCTATGAGATATTTTCATCACAAAAGAAGATAGACCGGCTCACAAAAGTTTGACGCTGACATTTGATATTTGGTCAGACAGAACATGTGAGAACATGCAAGCCCTATATGGGTGCCTCCAAACGTGTTTTCCTGAAGATAACAGGAAAGAACATGGCTTAGCCCTTGCTAAGCCAGGAGTGAAAGGGACTGGTTGCTATAACCTCGAACAATGAGATTGACATTGCCATAGCAAGGACACTCCTGAAGTGGCTGAGGATGCTACTTTGTAATTAATCGGATGGTCTTAATTCCCAAGTTGGAGATACATTTTTCTGATTTGGGTATGTTTATGGGCTTTAAGATGCTTTAAATGTGTTTGAGTTGTTCTTGCACGTCATTTGGATCCCTTTAAAAAATGTAATAGGTTTTTTCCTTTGCTAATGCATCACCCTAAGACCTCTAATGACAATTATGCCTGCAGTTTTTATGAAATCCTGCTGATAAACAGACAGCAGGAATACAGACAAACTGTCAACAATCCTAGCCGGAGGTAATTACATGTGCAAGAATGAACACACATCCCACTGCTTTATACTGGTTATACATTATTCAGCCATAACACCAATCTCTAACGTTGTGTCATACATTGTTGTCCCTCAAGTATTCTATTTATTATTCAACATTGTGTTTAATTTTTCAGTTTTATATGTAAGTACAGGAAGTTACTGTAAACCAGTCAGTTTTTCTGTATGCTTGGCCAATTAAAGTGTTCTGACAGGACATGGCCACATTACCCGGACCACTTCTGTGTTTGTGTCAGCAGCTTCTCATATGGAGGAATGGATGGAGAATATTCATCTGGTCTGCCAGCTCAACAGCTTGACCCAGAGTCCACCTCACGCTGTGGATCAACGCTGATCCACTGAGCACTGAAACAGGAGGAAGCGCCCACTGAAGTCCTGTCAGCTGAACACAGAGTCCAGAGATCTTATCTCTACATGGCAGCACATAGGAGTCCTGGAGACAGAGCTGGATCCAATCTACTGTATACACTACACTAGAAAGAATGTATTTTTTTGGGCTTTCCTTCACATTTTACTTAGTGGCTGTCATAATTAAAGGGCAAGGTGGTTTGTTCTTCCATTGGGTTGGGTCCATTTAAACATTAGTTGAAATAAAAAATATCTGGAACGCACCCTGAGGTCAGACTGAGATAACTCGCCATACCTGAGATCATCATTCAAAATGGAGTCTCATATGAACGGTAAGAGAACACTTTGATAATACAAAATGTTAAGCTCTTCTGTATTATTTGTTATGTCTGTTTTTACTTCCTCTCTCTGTGTTTTCCCTCCTGTTTGATTACCTGATATTGTTCACTTGTTGCCTTTGTGTTTTGCCTCTCTCCACAGCTGTATCTTGTCCTCCTGATTAGTCTTGCATGTATTTAAGTTTTGATTGTAGTTTGCTGTTCGTGTATGTCATTTGTGGAAATGGCATGTTCATTGTCCCATGGAGAGTTTTGTTTGTCTTACCCTGCGCTGTTCTGGCAGATTGATTTATATAAAGGTTTTCGCTCTGCTCTCAACCATGACAGTAGCTGTGGTCCCTGTCATGGGAATAAAGAGTGTTATAGTTTCTAGGCTGCTTGTAAAAGAGCAGAGGGATGTGAGAGGAGTTATTTGTTCTCACAGTATCAATACTTGATGTCTCGATGCATATTTACCTTTGTTCCATTAGCTTTGAGTGTTAATTGATTTTCTCTCTTATGGAAATACAAATTCCTCCGAGAAGCCTGCCTCTGCTGCCCTAATGATCGTCTGACAAACCTAAAGGAGCATTCCATCAACCTCAAACACTAAATTGATCCCAGGAGCAATGACGAAATTGGCCCCATTCAGAAAAAAAAATGTCACCCTATTTTCATAATCATATTCATGTAATCATGTAGCGCAGTGCAGATAAATGACTTGTAAGGAAGAGAGCACTTTGAAAAGCAATTTTCCCGGCTACATTTGCATTCCCTCCACTCTCCGGCTACCATCGACATGCTGGGGCCCATTTTCATGTAATTTCATATGACATAGCTGCAGCTTACAGTCTGGAGTGCAGCGCGTGGTTGAATATGGAAAAAGCCTCAGGTCTGCCTACCAGCTACTCTGGTCCTGGGGGGGTGGTTGAGGAGCATCTGATGATTGTGAATGGAGAACACTATTGTGTTACGTCAGTAAAGATTGAAAAGGCTCACTGTTACAAAAGTATCGTGGGTTTGTTTTAGACGGATTCCAGTATTTATACTTAAATTTTTTCATGCAATGACGTTTCCTCATGTTGTACTTCTGGTTCTTTTACCTTAGGGGTTTGTTTCTACAAGTCTATTTCATCAAACTGTTTTCATTCTGGTGTAGGGAACTTGGGAGAAACCAAGGAAAGAATCTGTAAAAAACAAACATATTTTCTTTATAAGTTTGCACTTTTAACGCATTATAAGATATACATTTCACTTGCCTGATCTAAGTGAAGTCATCGGAGCTGCTGTGTTAGGAAGTCGTTGACAGGAGGTTTACTTTCAGTTTGATGTGGTGGATATTAGGGATGTAACGATATATCGAATATATATATATATTATATATATATATATATATATATATATATTATCGTACCGTGAGTTTTTGGTATCGTTACATCCCTAGTAGACTGTTGTTTTTTTTCTACCCTGATTTCCTCTACCTTTGCCTTTTTCTGTTGTGTGTTTTAATATTATTAGTTGCAAACCAGAGAGTAGTGTGATTATTTGTGTCACTTTTCACATATGTCTACGCCAGGAGTGTCTATTAAAAGCCTCTTTGGGAGAGGTATGCTAGCAGTAAAATAGTTTAGTGATATGTATTATCTACATATGAGTATTTATTTAATTGTGTAAACTGTATTGTAATTGTTTTGTTATATTAAGATAATTTCCTAGATTCTAGAAGTGGTTCCGTATCATCCTTGCCCTCAATAAACGTATCCAAGAAAGGAAAACACATAACATTATCACAATGAACGTCACAAGGACAACATGTCTGTTAATACTCACACCTGTCACTTCAGCGTATTAGTATTATGACGGTTGTCTGTCTAGCATGCTCACAGACTTTGGTCATATAATAAGAAAGTACCACAGGGTAGTTGTTTCGGACCACTTTTATTTTGTACACTCACAAATGAACTACCATTAGTGCTGGAAAAGGCTGACATTGTAATGTATGTAGTAACTTTTTAAGTAGTGACTTACAATTAATATCCGAATGGATAACAAACAACAAGATATTACTTAATCTGTAATAATAGGATAAAATCATCAGTTAAAAACTGAACCCAAATTGAAATTAACTAAAAACCATATTCCAATAACAAGTGCACCAGAAGAGTGCTTGTGGGTGGGAAGAACGCCAGGTACGCTATCCATGAAATTATTTAACTTTTTTGTAAATTGGTAAATAGAAAGTATATACTGCCATTCTAGTCTTCTTTTTACACTCAATCCTTACACATCACACACATATTCATACATTGATGACAGGGCTGCCATACAAGGTGCGAAACTGCTCATTGTCTAATATAATACTAATTCACACACACACCCACAGACTGATGGCTACGCCTTCAGGAGCAATTACAGTATCACCAAGTGTTTAACATGGAGACTGGAGAAGCCAGTTGCCTACCGTAGCTTTAAATGACAGACATGGCGTAAATTAATTGTTTTAGCCTAACGAAACCCACTTTTTCATGCTGGGGTACATGCTCGTAATTGACAGCCCTTTTAGTTTGCCATGTAAGTCTAGCTGCTTTGCTCCATTGGTGGGAAACACTCATTCACATACTGTATATGTGGGACTATACCGAATCTCTAATTATTACATGTACATTCATACTCTAAATCAACCTTTACTTTTGCATGTTCATCATATTGTTGTTCACCTGATATTTCTGCACAGTCAATGATACAAAATGTTGCTCCACAAATATCATTAGTGATACACTTTTTGTAGAACTAGATTCTAGAAGTGGAGGCGTTTTTTAATCGTTTTTTTAATTGCACCACGTTTCTCCTAATGGAAGCTGGCACCTGTCGGCAGCCATACAAATAACTTTAGGTTTAAAAGGGGAAATTCATTGTAAAAAGATGGATGAAATATCTTCTGTGTAATGAAATATTCTGCTTAAATCCACATTCAATAAAACGTTCCATGTGGTTTGCTCCTTCGCTTGCCACACACAAATAAATGCTTGCACAAGTATAACTGGGGTGGTCCAGCAGCAATTGCGAAACCGAGATGTTATTCATTAAGGAAGTTACTGGGGTCACTGGCTTCAAATACAGCCATTAAACCAGAATATGTAAGGTGCGCAGTTGGCAAAAAGGTGCATTCTGATTTTTTTTTAAACATGAAGTTTTTCTTGAACGTTTTTCTTCAATCTGCTGTTTTTCATTATCTTGAAAGCGGTTGCAGTGAAATTCATCTTTTAATACATTTTGCAGACTGTTGAGCCTGGCTAAAGTCTCCTGAGCTGCTCCTGAGTCAATTGAACAGAAAAAATAAATGTGTTATTAACTTTATGATGACTCAGTTGACAATTCCACACTTCTCCGATAAATTAGGCCTGGAAGTGCTAGACATTGAAGACACAGTTTAACAAAGAACGCCATTTGTTAGCATAAATAAAAACACATGTCTGTCCTGCAGAGGCCTCAATTAATCTCACATACACCTTTTTCAGAAACAGATGGGAGGAGGAGAGGGGAAACCGCTGAGTTTGAAGGAAGAAATCACACTTAGTTTTAGCACCTCACGGTGTCTTAAAGCTTTCCTTCGCTGTCAAAGCTGTCATTCAAAGGTACCTCAGTCGAAACCTCTCTTCACCAAACATTCTTTTTTCTCTGCTTGACATATTTCCTTAAAAAAAAAAAAAGCCTTGGTGTGATGGATGGAAGCTCTTTGTAAAAACATCCATATTTACTGAATCAAGATTGTGACACAAATGTTTGTCCATTTATCTCTGCAGAATAAACAACCGAATGACGGCCGCCTCTACAGAGTTCCATTGATGACAAAACTACTGTGTGAACACAAAGGAGATTCAAGCCATTATCGAGCTGCAATCAATTATTTGGGACCATGAGCTGTTGGTTAAAATACAGAAGATTTTTGAGAGGCAGCTAAATATAGCATTAGACGGCACACAATAACAATTTCTGGGTTATTCATTTTAAAGGACATATCCAAAACCCTATACTTTATACCTATACCAAGCGTGTTTTACATTTTAGGTGAGCCAAAGATATTTTGGCTTTGCCTTTAATCACAGAAGTTATACTGTTGCGTGCCACCGAGTCTCGAGTTTCCAACTGATAATAAAAAAACAGCAAAACAAACATAGTATCCTATCCATCATCTTTTTGGTGGATTGTGTATAATAATACATCAATTTATTTGGAACACTGAAATATTACTTAGGTTTAAATTCACATTGGAAATGCACATAAACAAGTAGATGGAAACATACTTTATGACAATCGGGCAAATATAATTAGCTAATGATCACGTGATATATGTTAAAGCTAGCTGATGCATTTTCTTGGATAAGAGGCTTAGTTAAATGTTAGCCTAGTTTTAGTCAACAGTGCAACTAGACTACAAGGAAATAGTGCTACTTGGAGATTTTAACTGGGACTGGTTAACTGCAGTGTCAGAGGATTTTAAAAACCTTTGTATCTCTTTAAATGTTACTCAGATTGTTGACAGTCCTACTCGCCCTAATATTAAGTCCCCAAATAAATCCTCCCTAATTGATCTCATTTTAACTAATGTTCCCTATAAATACTCAGCTGTGGGAGTATTTGCGAATGATCTGAGTGACCACTGTGTTGTAGCCACAATTAGGGACACTAAGGTCCAAAAGGTTAAACCTCGTATTATCATCAAGAGAGACATCAAACATTTTGTGGAGCAGGGTTTTGTGCATGATCTGTTTGGGTTTGATTGGGGAAAAATTGATCTGTGTGCTGATGTAGAAACCGCATGGTCTTATTTTTATCTTGGTTTTATGGAAATTATAGATAGACATGCACCCCTGCGTAAATTTAGAGTGAAGGGACGAGACAATCCTTGGTTTTCTGCTGAATTATCTATTCTCCTACATGAGAGAAACAAGGCCTGGGCAAAGGCTAGGAATTCAGGCTCAGAGGTAGAATGGCTGCATTTTAGGCAGCTAAGAAATAGCTTCACTTCACATGTCAAAAGTGCTAAATCTAAGTATTATCTGTCAGTTACCACAAAGAACCTGAACAACCCTAGAAAATTCTGGAAAGCCATAAAATCGATATCCACCGGTGATATCCGTAATGAGCTACCTCCGTGCCTTACCACAGTATCTGGCACTATATCGGATAGGACCACCATACTAAATTGTTTTAATGAGCATTTTGTGTCCTGTGGCTCTCTGTTTCATTCTGTTTCTAATTCTGCTTCTGTGAACACCACAGTCGGTGACTCAGAACAATGTGGTCTGGAAAACCCCTTCAGTTTTACTCCTTTTACTGTTGATGTTGTTCGTGAAGTCTTAACCAAGCTAGATCCTAAAAAGCCGGCTGGTCCGGACAACGTAGAACCTTTCTTTTTAAAGATAGCTGCAGATTTTATTGCTCCACCTCTTACTACTCTTTTTAACCTCTCCCTCAGTACGAACAAAATCCCAAAAGTATGGAAGTCAGCTTATGTCCTGCCACTACTAAAAGGAGGGGAGGCCACCTTATTAAACAATTATAGACCCATCTCTAAGTTGTCAGTTCTGGCCAAGGTTCTTGAACGCTTAGTGAGTGAACAGGTAAAGGAGTTTTTATGTAACAATGACATCCTGTCTAAACATCAGTCAGGCTTCAGAAAGCAACACAGCACCATCACTGCCACAATGAAAGTGGTGAATGATATTACGAGTATTTTAGATAATAAGCAGAGTTGTGCAGCTCTATTTGTTGACCTATCCAAAGCTTTTGATACTGTCGATCATTGCATTTTGAAGCAAAGGCTGGTCAGTATAGGCATGTCCAGCCATGCAGTAGGGTGGTTTGTAAACTACCTCTCTGAAAGATCCCAATGTGTTCAGTTTGATGGGCTGTCTTCTGAGTGGTTAAACATCACTAATGGTGTACCACAAGGTTCAGTTTTAGGTCCGCTATTATTCTCTATCTATATTAATAGTTTAGGTGAAAATGTCGAAGGAGCAACCTTACATTTGTATGCGGACGATACCGTTATGTACTGTGCAGGTCCCTCGATTAACGAGGCTGTTGTTAAATTACAGGCTGTTTTTAACATTATTCAGGCTCAGCTCTCTGAGCTTAAGCTTCTTTTAAATGTGGATAACACCAAGGTAATGCTCTTTTCTAAAGCTAAAGCTAAAAATACACCAGAGACTGCTTTGGATATTGTAACTACGCAAGAAATACAACTTGAAGTGGTTACCTGTTACAAATACTTGGGTATCTGGCTTGATGACTGTCTCACTTTTAAACTTCATGTAAATAACCTGCTTAAAAAGCTGAGGGTTAGGCTAGGTTTCTTTTACAGAAATAAGTCCTGTTTCTCGCTTGAGGCCAGGAAAAGGCTAGTCACTGTGACCTTTTTACCTGTGCTGGATTATGGTGATTTGTTATATATGAATGCACCTGCCAATTACCTGAGCAAGTTAGATGCTGCGTATCACAGTGCACTGAGATTTTTGACAAATTGTAAAGCACTTACGCATCACTGTACCCTGTATACCAAGGCGGTTATGCCATCACTTACTGTACGGAGGCTCAGTCACTGGTACTTTTTCATTTACAAAGCCATGTTGGATAAACTACCATCTTATATCTGCTCCCTGATCTCTCTGCGAATTGAAAGTACTTATTGCCTGAGATCGCATGCTGTGGTTTTATTAAATGTGCCAAGTGCTAGGACTGTCTTAGGGAAGAAAGCTTTAAGATGTGCAGCTCCACTAACATGGAACAGTTTGCAAAAAGAATGGAAAATTACCAAGCTAGTACCACTACATGTTTTTAAAGCTCGGTTAGATGCTACAAAATCAGATGCTGTTGGTACCTGTACTTGTGGTTAAATATGTAAATTGTAATCCCTGTACATTTTGCTGTATGATGTCCTTTTGTTGTTCTGTTGTTTATGTCTTCTTGTGGAACCTACTGCTGCAGGTCTCCCTTGAAAAAGAGATCATTGATCTCAATGGGATTTTACGTGGATAAATAAAGGTTTTGAATTGAATTGAATTGTATGTATATTAATATGTATATATATGCCGATAAAAACGGTGTAATATATACCTGGCTGCTAAATCCTCAGAACTGTTACAGGATGAGTATTTTTGTAAAATGTGTAACTTTTTTATTATAATTTCTTTTTTTAATCTTGAGAGAGAGAGAGAGAGAGAGAGAGAGAGAGAGAGAGGAGAGAGAGAGAGAGAGAGAGAGAGAGAGAGAGAGAGAGAGAGAGAGAGAGAGCTCCCTGGAGAGCTGGGTTTTCACCTCGGTAAGGTTCTCTCAAAAAAAATTAACGCCATTAATTATTTTATTGCGATTAACGCATGTGTATTTTTTGTCCTCGGCCGCCCGTAGTTTCAGAGCGCATTGAGTTTAAAATACCATCTACAAGCTGATGCTGACAGCCCCGCTCCTGCCGCCCGCTTGGACCACACTTCCACGCTCACCGGCAGGCACCGACTGGCAATCGGGAGGACCGGGAGGGTGTGTGTGTGTGTGTGGCGCGAGCGAGCGAGAGAGAGAAAACTGGCACACCTTACGTGTATTGTTGTTGTCAGACCCGGCGCCAGAACAAATCTAAAGGGAGGGCATATGATTTTCATGGGAGGGCACACAACACCGTTATGTGCTGCGGGCCTTCGGCACAATATATATCAAACAGCGAGGCCAACAGCATTGCGCAAAGACGCACACTTATCGCAAATAAAGGGCAACATAGAAACCACTTTGAAACATTGTGTGCGTGGCAGCACAGACACTGGTAAATCATGAGCAAGGC